>NC_134688.1:304967774-305120274 GCF_050947455.1 Rhinoderma darwinii
TTTATGGATTATTTTATTGTTTACCCTATTATTATACAACCGGACTATGCCCCTGATGTACTCTGCCCAGCTTACATATGCCCCACATTATAAACTGATACCAATAAAACTCCAAACAATACTATTAAGCAAAATCCACGCTCCAAAAGCTAAATGACGCTCCTTCCCTTCTGAGCCATACAGTGTGCCCAAACAGCAGTTTACTTCCACATATGGCATCACCATAAACAGGAGAACCATTTAAAAAATTTTGGGGTGTCTACAGTGGCATAAGCTGGGCACGACATACTTGACACTGAATTGGCATATCTGGGGAAAAATTTAAATTTTTACTTTGCACCATCCGCAGCGCGATCCTTTATGGAAAAGACCTGTGGGGTGAAAATTCTCACTACACCCCTTAATAAATGCCTTGAGGGGTGTGGTTTCCAAAATGGGGTCACATCTCGGCGGTTATTTCATATCAGAGCCCTGCAATTGTGAACCCCTACTGTGTAAGTTGCCAAATTAGGCCTCAATTTCGCATGGTACTCTCCTGAGCCCTGTCGATAGTCCAAGCAAAAGATTAGGGCCACATGTAGGGTGTTTCTAAAACCGGGAAACACAGCATAATAATTATAGAGCTGTCATGTTATGGTGGCACAAGCTGGGCACCACACATTGGCATATCTATGGAAAAAAAAAAATTTCACTCCAACTTCGAGTGCACACTAATTTCTGCAAAACACCTGCAGGGTTAAAATGCTCACTACACCCCTAGGTGAATACCTTTTTGAAGGGTTTTGTTTCCAAAATTGGGTCACTTGTGGGGGCGTTCCACTGTTTTAGCCCCACAGGAGCTCTTCAAATGCGACATAGCAACCAGAAACCAATCCTTCAAAATCTGTACTCCAAATTCTGCTCTTTCTCATCTGATCCTTGCCGTCTGCCCAAACAGCCGTTTATGACCACAAATGGGGTATTGCCATAATCGGTAGAAATTGCTTTTAAAAATGTTGGGGTTCATTATTTTTTTTTTTCCTTTTTTATTTGTTGAAGAATTAAAAAATTTTGAGCTAAAGCTACGTCTTATTGAAGAAAAAGGATTGTTTTTTATTTTCACTGCCCAATTCTAAAACCCCTATGTGGTCAAAATGCTCACTACACCCCTAGATGAATTCCTCAAGGAGTGTAGTTTCCAAAATGGAGTCCTTTCGAGTGCTTTGCAAACCATTCCTGCTAAATTTGAGCTCCAACAGCCAAATGGCGCTCTTTCCCTTCTGAGCCCTGCTGTGTATCCAAACAGCCATTTAGGCCCACATGTGGGATGTAGTGTTAATAGGGAGAAATTGCTTTACAAATGTAACGGTGCTTTTTCTCCTTTAGTCCTTGTAGAAATGAGAAATTAGCTAAACCTACATTTTCTTTGAAAGAATGTCATTTTAATTTTCACGGCCTACTTCCAATAATTTCTGTAATTAACCTGTGGGGTCAAAATGCTCACTATACCCCTAGATAATTTCCTTCAGGTGTGTAGTTTGCCATATGTGGTCACTTTTGGGGGATTTTACCACTGTTTTTGCACCACAAGAGCCCTTCAAACCTGACATGGAGCCTAAAATATTTTCTAATAAAAAGGAGGCCCCAAGATCCACTACGTACGCCTCTGCTTCTGAGACTGGTGCTTCAGTCCGTTAGCACACTAGGGCCACATGTGGGATATTTCTAAAAACTGCAAAACCTGGGCAATAAATATTGAGTTGCATTTCTCTGGTAAAACCTTCTGTGTTGCAAAAAAAATAGATTCAAAATTAATTTCTGCAAAAAAAATTTGGAAATTTCACCCCTACTTTGCTATAATTCCTGTGAAACGTCTAAAGGGTCAAGAGACTTTCTAAATGCTGTTTTGAATACTTTGAGGGGTGAAGTTTTTAAAATGTGGCGTCTTATTCTGGGTTTCTAATATATAAAGCCCTCAAAGCCACTTCAGATCTGAACTGCCCCCTGTAAAAATAGCCTTTTGACATTTTCTTGAAAATGTGAGAAATTGCAGCTAAAGTTCTAAGCCTTGATATTCAAAAAACTATGCCTATCTAAAGTAGACCTATGGGGGATGTTAATTAGTGACTCTTTTGTGTGGTATAACTGCCTGTCTTACAAGCATTATTCCAAGGAGTAACAGTGAAAAGGTATACGTTTAAATTACTAAGGTGTGAAATTTCTGCCTGTATAAACGTTTAAAATGATTCTTTATTATCAAATTGATTAAAATTGGTAGGGCACAAAGTGCCAAAAGATCCAGGTACAGGCGTTGGCAACCAGATCAAAAGCGCAGACTGAATTGTATGTGAAACAAAGGAGACAGTCAGCACGCACCCATTCATGGATGCCTGATTGTATCAAGGTGAATTATCACAAAAACCAGTTCAGAGTGCTTAGCAAATATTGATGAGATCTGATTGCCACAGATTAGTTAGCAGGCACACTCCCAACGCGTTTCTGCACCATGTAGGGGAGCGTCCTCAGGGGTACGAGTTGCCTGATTTATTAACGTAGAGTTAAGAAAGAGCCTGTCAGCTGATATTCAGCTGTTCGTTAGGTGTAACGGCGCATATGAGACATCTGATAGTGGTCTAATGCGCGCCGAGGAAACTAGGAAGTTTTATCAACACAAGCCCCACCCATAGAGGCGTAGCGTAGTGTCGGGCTGTCCAATGAGGGAGTACGGCGTGTGGAAACCCACGCCCCCACACACAGGGCAGCCCATGGTAACCACGCAGCCAATGAGAGAGATGCATTAAGCATCGCTGGTAACAAGGGGGAGCTCAAGGCGGCCAAAACATACAGCGCCGATATCACGGCTGGAGTAGGCGCCATGTATGCGACACAGGAAATCTAGTGAGCACATCACTGCACACAAATCAGCACAAAAGCGTATCAACGGCAGAAGCCAAACAAGAAAAGGATCATCAGATCCATTATTAGAAAAACCGTACAAGGATGAAATCAGGAAACAGATCTCATGGCACAAAGATGTCAGAGAGAAGTCAGCGCCAGTATATTACTAGATGGGCAGAGCATATTATAGGAAAGGAAGATAGGATATAGACTCGTTGAGGCCCAGTGGCTTGATGGTTTGCATCCTGAAGATCCACTGTGCCTCCTTCTGTAAGATACGTCTATCCCAATTGCCTCCTCTGGCAGGAGCATTGACATGTTCCATACCTTGGAACCTAATAGAGGATGGATCTCCCTTGTGATTGTCCCATATATGTCGAGAAACAGGAGTATCAGCTTTCTTCTGAATGTCACAGATATGGTCCCGAATTCTGCGTCTGAACTCCCTTATTGTTTTGCCAACATATTGCATACCACATTGGCACGTAATCAAGTACACCACCCCCCTAGTAAGGCAGTTAATAAATGACCTGTTGGAAAACATGACTCCTGTTACAGTGCTCTTGAATGTTTTGCTTTTCCAAACAGAGCTACATGCTTTGCATCTACCACACTGGAAGGACCCAGTAGCTGTGGTAGAAAGCCAAGTGGTGGCAACAGGCATCTTCAGGTGACTGTGCACCAATCTATCCTTAAGATTGCGGCCCCTCCGAAAAGTGATCAGAGGACGGTCCCCAACTAAGCCACCAACATCCGGGTCTGCTTTAAGGATATCCCAATATGAGGTAAGTATCTTTCTAACCTCAAAGTGTGCAACGTCGTAGGTACCAATTATCCTCATGGCATTATCCTTTACTGGAGATATTTTAGGGTTCAATAGGGATTCCCTATTCGATGTAATGGCGTGTTGATATGCCGTTTTTAAAACGCCACTGGGATACCCTTTATGCTCAAATCTCTTTCTAAGACTATTGGCCGACCTTTGAAAGTCTGACAATGTGGTACAATTACGCCTAGCTCTAATGTACTGACCCTTTGGGATGCCCATTTTCAGGGGTCTAGGGTGACAACTATCCCATCTAAGAAGGCTATTGGTGGCAGTACTTTTCCTAAAGATTTGTGTCTGGATATGTCCCTGGTCAGTCTTCTCTATTTGGATGTCAAGGAATGTAATATGATTATCCTTAATTTCAGAGGTAAAGTAAAGACCCAGGTCATTGATGTTAAGAATTGAGACAAATTCACCAAATTCTGCTGTAGTACCCGACCACAGAATGAAAATGTCATCAATGAATCTTAACCATAGTAAAATGGAAGAGACATATTTCTCCATTTTATCGCAAAACACAAATTCTCTCTCCCACCAGCCCAGATAGAGATTGGCATAGGTGGGAGCACAAGGGCTACCCATGGCCACTCCCCTGAGCTGGTGAAAGAATTTTTGTTCAAAGATGAAGAAGTTGTGCTCCAGTACAAAACGCAACAAGATAAGCACAAATTGATTATGCGCACCAAACTGAGCCCCTCTTTCATTGAGGAAGTATTCAACAGCACCACAACCCAAAGAATGGGGGATGGAGCTGTAAAGGGCCTCTACATCCAAACTGGCCAAACGAACATTGGATTCAACTTTAATCCCCTCAAGCTTCCTAAGGACCTCCATTGTGTCACGCACATAGGACGGGAGTGCCGTCACAAAGGGCCTCAAAATCCTATCCACATAAATACTGGCGTTCTGAGATACACTATCGATCCCAGAGACAATAGGTCTTCCTTTTATTGGATTGAGACCCTTGTGAATCTTGGGAAGACTATAGAAGGTGGCTATCTGTGGACATTGCCCCACAATGAATGACAACTCTCGCGCATCAATGATCTTAGCCTGTTTGGCCTCCCCCACAATCTCTTTGAGTTCCGCCATATATTTAACTGTAGGATTAGCAGTCAGGATACTGTAGCACAATCTGTCCTTCAAGATGTTATGACACATGGTAACATACTGCACACGGTCCATCACAACAACATTACCCCCCTTGTCAGAGGGTTTAATTATGATCTCCGTGTCATTCTCCAGTGCCTTGAGTGCCAATGTTTCATCCCGTGATAGATTGTAATGTAAATGTTTATCTGCCTCTAGTTTCTGTAGTTGATTTGTGACAACCGTGAGAAAAACATCCAGCAGAGTATTGTCATTGATTGGAGGATTAGTGGTTGAGGGAGCCCTCAGATCAGTGAAGGGGCCCTCACCCACTCCTCGCTGCCCCTCATCCAAGAGTTCCTGCAGTACCCTGACATTTGCAAGATCTTCCTCCTGAATGCCCAGTTCAGCACATTGTCTCCTATCATGGGTACAGAAGAACTTCCTCCACTTCAGTTTTCTAATAAATAAATTGAGATCCTTAACCCAAGAGAAGAGATCAAATCGATTGGTGGGAATAAACGATAGACCCTTTTTGAGAACAACAGTCTCCCAGTGCGATAGGGTTCTCCCAGATACATTAATAATTTGCATTTCGTCATCCAAACCTGGGAAACCCATCATTAGATGTCCCTGGGGTCCCTGTGGAGGTAGTCGAGAATGGGATGGCTCTTGCCTAAAAAACCGTCCCTAGTGGGGGCTCTTCCCCTAGTTCTCCCTCTTGGGGTACCACGTGAGAAGGTTTTACCCTGGGTTCTGTTATTACGGGCTGTCCTAAGAGGATACCTCTGAGTAACCATCAAGCCACTGGGCCTCAACGAGTCTATATCCTATCTTCCTTTCCTATAATATGCTCTGCCCATCTAGTAATATACTGGCGCTGACTTCTCTCTGACATCTTTGTGCCATGAGATCTGTTTCCTGATTTCATCCTTGTACGGTTTTTCTAATAATGGATCTGATGATCCTTTTCTTGTTTGGCTTCTGCCGTTGATACGCTTTTGTGCTGATTTGTGTGCAGTGATGTGCTCACTAGATTTCCTGTGTCGCATACATGGCGCCTACTCCAGCCGTGATATCGGCGCTGTATGTTTTGGCCGCCTTGAGCTCCCCCTTGTTACCAGCGATGCTTAATGCATCTCTCTCATTGGCTGCGTGGTTACCATGGGCTGCCCTGTGTGTGGGGGCGTGGGTTTCCACACGCCGTACTCCCTCATTGGACAGCCCGACACTACGCTACGCCTCTATGGGTGGGGCTTGTGTTGATAAAACTTCCTAGTTTCCTCGGCGCGCATTAGACCACTATCAGATGTCTCATATGCGCCGTTACACCTAACGAACAGCTGAATATCAGCTGACAGGCTCTTTCTTAACTCTACGTTAATAAATCAGGCAACTCGTACCCCTGAGGACGCTCCCCTACATGGTGCAGAAACGCGTTGGGAGTGTGCCTGCTAACTAATCTGTGGCAATCAGATCTCATCAATATTTGCTAAGCACTCTGAACTGGTTTTTGTGATAATTCACCTTGATACAATCAGGCATCCATGAATGGGTGCGTGCTGACTGTCTCCTTTGTTTCACATACAATTCAGTCTGCGCTTTTGATCTGGTTGCCAACGCCTGTACCTGGATCTTTTGGCACTTTGTGCCCTACCAATTTTAATCAATTTGATAATAAAGAATCATTTTAAACGTTTATACAGGCAGAAATTTCACTGTCTTACAAGCAGATACATTTAAATTTAGAAAATTGCAATTTTTTGCAATTTTCACAAATTTTGGGGGTTTTTCACAAGTAAGGGTATGTTCACATGGCCTATTTTCAGACGTAATTCGGGCGTTTTACACCATGAATTACACCTGAAAACTTCTCCATTACACCTACAGACATCTGCCCATTGATTTCAATGGGTTTTACGATGTTCTGTTCCCACGTGGTGTATTTTTACGTGTCGCTGTCAAAAGACTGCACGTAAAGAGATGCCCGCATCAAAGAAGTGCATGTCACTTTTTGGGTAGTTACAAAATCGTCTGAAAATCGGGAGCGGTTTTCAGGTGAAAACAGCTCCGTAATTTCAGACGTATTTTGCTAAGCCGTGTGAACATACCCTCAATACTGAATGTATCGAGCAAATTTTGCCAGTAACAAAGTCCAATGTGTCATGAGAAAACAATCTCCGAATCGCTTGGATAGGTGAAAACATTCAGAAGTTATTACCACATAAAGTGAAATATGTCAGATTTGATAAATGAGGCTCTGTCAGGAAGGTCAAAAGTGGCCAAAGCAGGAAGGGGTTAATGGCCATTTTTATTTTTTTTTCACGGTCATGTGAATACAGCCTTAAACCATTGAATTTAGGTGTTTCATTCAGTCCCATTTCCACAGGTGTAGAATATCCGACACCTAGCATTACAGTCTGCATTTGCAAACAATTGTGAAAGAATGGTTCATTCTAAAGAGCTCACTGAATTCCAGCGTGTTACTGTAATAGACTGCCACCATTGCAACGAGTCAGTTTTGTGAAATGTCTTCCCTCAGATTTTCGACGATCAACTCTGAGTGGTATTACTGTAAAGATGAAGCATTTAGGAGCCACAGCAACTCCACCACGTAGAGTCAGACCACATAAAGATACAGAGCAGGGTTGGTGCTTTCTGAGGCGCATAAGTCGCCAACACCCTGTTTACTCAACTGCAGAATTCCAAACCTCCACTAGCATGAACATCCGCACAAAAACTGTGCCGGCAGCTTCATGGCATGGGTTTCCATGGCTGAACAGCTGCATGCAATCCTTATATTACCAAATGCCAAGAGTTGGATGGAGTGGTGTAAAGCATGCTGCCACTGGAGGATTGGAAACATGTTCTGTGGAGTGACTAATCCTGCTTCTCTATCTGGCAGTCTGATGGATGAGTCTGGGTTTGGCAAATGCCAGGAGACCATTACCTGACTGCATGGTGGCTACTGTGAAGTTTGATGCAGGAGGGATAATGCTTTGGGGTTGTTTTCAGGGGTTGGCCTAGGTCCCTTAATTCCAGTGAAGGGAAATTTGAATACTACAGCATCCGAGGACATTTTGGACAATTGTATGCTTCCAAATTTGTGGGAGCAGTTTGGGGAAGGTCTTCTTTTTTTTTTTTTTTTTTTTTTTTTTTAAGCTCGGAAGGCGTGATCAACTCCATATTAATGCCTATGGACTTAGAATGTTTAGGTGTCCCAATACATTTGTTTGTATAGTGTAAATATATATATATATATATATATATATTATATTCAAATGCTCTACTTCAATTTAAGGAGTTGCCCTCAGTGCCGTGTAAAGTCGAGTTACTTTATCCCACATAAGTACTGGATTGAAGACCCTGATGAGAAACTACAGTTGATTGTGGATTTCAAAGCAAAGACTGGGTAAGTGGACTGGATTTAGTTTTTTCTGCAGTACTTTGTATAGTAAAAGGAAGGTATGAATTGGTGTTGGGGTTTGAGCAATCCTATTCTCTGTTCGCACCATATTTATGCATCCTGTGTTGAAAAAAAATAATAAAAAATTACCAACGTTTTATGACCTTGAGCAGCTATCTTCCAACAGGATTCAAAAACAAGATGTGAACAGAGCCATCTCTATATTTCAGTTTTATGCTGTTTATAAGGTAAATGTACCTATATAGAATTGAAAAAAAACGTTACTATTGCTCCTGATTTAACGTGTTGCCAAGAAGGACAGAATCACCAGTTACTAATCTAAAACGCAGCGTCAGAGCTGCCTCTATTGGGCACTTCCTGTACTGCACTAAAAGATAGTCAGGTGCATTATAGGATCACATTAGTAGGCTATCATACTCCATGGAAACTAGTGTTGCATGTCTAATCCAAAATAAAGTTTGCTTAAATATTAGTAATCTAGTAATAGTATTTTAGTAACTGATATGATTAAAAAAAGTTACTTTTATAACCACTATCTTTTCCCCCACAGGAAGATCCGCTGCCGGTTCTTTCTTAGGGGTAACGGATACTGCCCCTTTAAGTCTGAATGTATCTATCTTCATGACTTACCACATGGTCACCGAAGGAGAAAGAAGAAAGATCAACGACGGGATAGTGCCTCTGCATTGGTGAGAGTAACCTTATGTTCTTGTATATTGTGCATTAGATTGGTAGATGTAGAATGCCTTCCTAAAGCGTTTTCCTCTGACCTATAAGTGTCTAATGGTCACTAAATATATTGAGTAATAGCATCCGTATCTTATTTAACCCCTTAATTACCTGTTACGTCGTTGCAGCTATTGACTTAGCGCAATATCACGTAACTGTATGTGACAGTACTGGCGCAGGCTCAGAAGCTGCGCCATCACCAGCAGGTGTCAGCTGTATATTACAGCTGACATCCTGCTGTAAGGGCAGGACCAGAGCTAGCCTCCGATCTGGCCGATTAAACCTTAGATGCAGCGATCGCTGCATCTAGGTGGTTTCTAGACTATCGGCGCCCCCGCGCCATGATAATCATGGCTTGGCGGACCCAATGGTGTCTATGGCAACCGGAGGCCCAACAATGCTGTCCTGGTCTGCCTAGTTTGGAAGCCTATTAGACCCTGCCCGGAGGTTGAGCCTAATAGGCTTGCTGTCAGTCTATGACTGACTGCACTACCTATATAGTGCAATGTATTAGAGCTGTGTATTAGAATAGAGATCAGGGCTTCATTGTTTCAAGTCCCCTATTGGGACAAAAAAAAAAGTTAATGTACAAAATTTATAAAAATAAGGGTATGTTCACACGGCCTATTTACGGACGTAAATCGGGCGTTTTTGCCCCGAATTACGCCCGAAAATAGCGCCTCAATAGCGCTGACAAACATCTGCCCATTGAAAGCAATGGGCAGACGTTTGTCTGTTCACACGAGGCGTATATTTACGCGCCGCTGTCAAATGACGGCGCGTAAATAGACGCCCGCGTAGAAGTGACCTGTCACTTCTTTGGCCGTAATTGGAGCCGCTATTCATTGACTCCAATGAATAGCGGCGCTAATTACAGCCGTAATTGACGCGGCGTTCAAGCGCCTGCACATGCCGGTACGGCTGAAATTACGGGGATGTTTTCAGGCTGAAACATCCCCGTAATTTCAGCCGTTACGGACGCCCTCCGTGTGAACATACCCTAAATGTTTCAAGTTTAAAAAAAATAAATAAATATACAATTACAGCCTTTTTTCACAAGAAGTCTTCAGTTTTTTTTTCTTTTAAAAAAAAAAAAAAGCCCTGGAAAAAAGTACACATTAGGTATTGCCACGTCAGTAATGAACCAAATATAAATATATCACGTTAGTTTTTCCCGCATGGTGAACACTGAAAAAAAATATATAAATCCAGAATCGCAGTTTTTTGATTACCATCCCTCCCAAAACATAGAATAAAACGTGATAAAAATTTTGCAGGTACCCCAAAATTGTACCAATAAACTACAGCCCGTCGTGCAAAAAAGACCTAATCCTATTTATTTTTTTTAAATAAAAGTTCTGGCTCTTAGAATATGTCAACACAAAATGTGCAGGGTGTGTTCCAAAAGGGGGATAGTATTGGGCACCGTTCGTTTACTAGTGCGACACTGGCTACATATGTGTAGCTTACTAATTTGTGTCAGGGCGTAATAATGGAGTACTCTTCACAGCTTACACACACACACACACACACACACACACACACACACACACACACACACACACACACACACACACACACACACACACACACACACACACACACACACACACACACACACACACACACACACTTATATGGATAAACCTAAATAAAATGGGAATGGTTGGTGATATTAACTTCCTGTTTGTGGCACATTAGTATATGGGAGGGGGAAAACTTTTCAAGCTGGGTGTTGACCATGGCGGCCATTTTGAAGTCGGCCATTTTGTATCCAACTTTCGTTTTTTGAATGGGAAGAGGGTCATGTGACACATCAAACTTATCGATAATTTCACAAGAAAAACAATGGTGTGCTTGGTTTTAACGTTACTTTATTCTTTCATGAGTTATTTACAAGTTTCTGATCACTTATAAAATGTGTTCCAAAGTGCTGCCCATTGTGTTGGATTGTCAATGCAGCCCTCTTCTCCCACTCTTCACACACTGATAGCAACCGCAGAAGAAATGCCTCCTGATCTGACCCCCTCCTTATCTTTGGGGCCATCTGAAGGCAATTGTCTATGCTGTGAAGATACGAGATGTGCAGCAACTGAAACTATGGATACTGGAAGCCTGTGCTAGCATTTCTTCTGCGGTGTTGCTATTTGTGTGTGTGTGTGTGTATGTATGTGTATATATATATATATATATATATATATATATATATATATATAATCTCTCAGTAAAACCCCTAACAGAACTACTACTGAGCAAAGTCTGCACGCCAAATGCCGTTCTCTCCCTTCTAAGACCTACAGTGTGCCCAAACAGCAGTTTACTTCCACATGTATGGCATTCCCATACTTGGGAGAAGCCACTTAACAGTTTAAGGTATTTGTCTGCAGTGGCACAACATATTGTGCACCAAAATGGCATATCCGTGGAAAATTGGAATGGTCACTTTTAAGGGATTTCCTCTACTGGTACCTCGGGCTGTGTAAATTCGACATGGTGTCCAAAAACCAATCCCTCAAAGTCTACATGCCAAATAGTCCTCTTGCCATTCTGAGCTCTACCGTCTGTCTAAATAGCAGTTTATGACCACATAAATATAACATGGTGTAAAAAAAAATCTCCCGAATTAGAGGATTATAAGTGTTGTGGCATTTTTTTCATTTTCACAAGGAATAAAGAGCACCATTTTAGTAGAAAAAAATTGTTTTTTTTTTTTCTTTTCATGGCCCAATTCTAATTCAGTAAAAAAAAAACCTCGGGTGAAAATGCACACTAGACTGCTAGATAAATTCCTTGAGGGGTGTATTTTCCCAAATGGGGTTACTTCTGGGTGGTTTTAGCACCACAAGACCTCTTTAAACCTGATATGGTGTTTAAAATATATTCTAATGAAAAAGAAGCAAAAAGCAGCACCTTGAGGATTTTGGAGCCTCCGAGGCCTGTGTTTCAGTCCATTAGCACTCTGGCCACATGCTGGATATTTCTAAAAACTGCAGTCTGGACAACAAATATTAAGCTGCATTTCTCTGGTAAAACCTTCTGTGTTACAGAAAAAAATGGATTAAAAGAATTTCGGCAAAAAAAAAATTTTACTTTCAAAATTTGTATTTCACCCCACTTTGCTTTCATTTCTGTGAAATGCCTAAAGGGTTAAACTTTCTAAATGCTGTTTTGAATACTTTGAGGGGTGCAGTTTTAACCCCTTCCTGACATTCGGCGTGTGTATATATACAGCGCACGCCGTGTGGGGGAATATGGAGCGGGCTCACGGGCTGAGACCGCTCCATAGAGCGAGTGTGTCGGCTGTGGGTTACAGCCGGTGCTTCCGGGTAACGAGCGTGATCCTGCTTGTTAAATGCCGTGTTCAATAGCGATCGCGGCATTTAAATGACTAAAAACGGGGGCGACCCCCTGTAATGTCCCAACGGCCTCCCAGCGGCGAGATCGGGGGGAGCTGTTGGTTGGCACGGCAGCCTGGGGGCTTGACTAAGTCCCCTAGGTCCGCCATCTTTGTACTCCTATGAAGCACTGTCGGAGGCAGGGCTTCATAGGAGACTGTCAGAATCGCAATATAATGCAATACATTAGGTACGGTGAACAACGTAAAAACAAAACCACCCAGAAGGTTGAGGAATCGCTTTTTTTCCCTATTCCACTATATATATATATATATATATATATATATATATATATTTTTTTTTTCACTACATTAAATGGTGCTGTGAAAATCTACAACTCGTCACAAGCCCTCATACAGCAATATTGATGGAAGAATAAGAGTTATGGCTTTTGGAAGGTGGGGAGGAAAAAACAAAAGTGAAAATCTGAAAAAATGGCGGCGGAAGGAAGGGGTTAAAATGGGGTGTTTATAATATATAGGGCCCTCAAAGCCACTTACTAGCAGATACATTGAAGTTTAGAAAAATGCTAATTTTTGTAAGTTCTCTCTAAATTTTGGTGTTTTTCACAAATACTGAATGTATCGACCAAATTTTACCGCTAACCAAGTACAAAGTGTCATAAGAAAACGGGTTCCAAATCGCTTTAATAAAAGCATTCTAAAGTGATTACCACATAAAGTGACGTCAGATTTGAGAAAAAAATTGCCTGGTCTAGAAGTCAGAAACAGGCTGTGTCCTTAAGGGGTTAAAACTGAAATCACATTGTTAATTTGGGTGTCGTTAAGGCATCATTTACGTGTTCGTGCTTTTCATGCGTGTCGTACGCACCTATATTAGTCTATGGGGGCAGTGCAGACAGTCCGTGAGTTTTGCGCAGCGTGAGTCCGCTGTGTAAAACTCACGACATGTTCAATATTTCGCAGTTTTTTGCGCGTCACGCACCCATTGAAGTCAATGGGTGCGTGAAAACCACGCAGGTCGCACGGAAGCACTTCCGTGCGAACTGCGTGATTCGCGCAACAGCTGTTGAACTCTTAAACAGAAAAGCACGTGGTGCTTTTCTGTTTACATTCAAACATCCAAATGGAGTGTCATAATGATGGCGGCTGCGCGAAAATCACGCAGCCGTACATCACACTGATGACACGCATTAAGTTCATTTTGCGCACGCAAAACGCAGCGTTTTTTGCATGCGCAAAACGCACACGCTCGTGTAAATCAGGCCTAATGCTGTTTTATAACAAGCTTATTTAGGGAAAAGTGTAAACAAAGGTTATACAGAGCAACTCTAAACAATCACTTGTTATTGAGAACCCTTTTTAAATACTGGCCAACCCCTAAAACTTTTGTATTTGACCATTTTCATATCGTCTTTTACAGTCCTATGCTCAGCTGGTAGGAATTTATGAAGAAGACTTCAGTGAAGAGGAAGACCTTGAACTTCTGCACTGTGCTCTAACCCTTGCTCTTATTGAAGATCGCATTGGCTTGGATTTTCCTGAGGATGTCGAAATCTTCTTAGGAGAATGTAGTGACTGAGCGATCTAAATTTTCTTAATGCTTTAATCTTGCATTTGTTTTTTGTTTTTCTAACAAGCTTGTTTCTAAATCACGTGTTCTTTAGGAGAGTAGGATGTTGCCCACCTCCCTGGGTTTAATGGGCAGTGCTTTTCCAGCAGGCCTTTTAAAATGGTCCATTGGATCTTTAGGGCAAATCCCAATTTTTGAGACTGAAAATACTGTTTAAAAAAAATATATATAGATTTTAGAATTGTTATAAAAAAGTTATTAGAATAAAGTTTTGTTTATTTTGCTTAAGTATTTGTATTTCACGTTTTATAACTGTACTAATGCACTTTCAATGATTTCCCCTTATGTGACGCACAATGTTCAATGAAAATATTGACCTATTTTTTTAGTCTTTCCTAGGTTTTGTGTTGTTTTTTTTCTTTGCTGTAAATTGCTTAACTTGATGGGAGGATCAATGTGCTGATTTAGGTTGGATTTACACGAGCGTGTGCGTTTTGCTTGTGCTAAAAACAGCGTTTTGCAAGCGCTGAAGGCACTTAACTGCTCTGTGTCATCACCATATGATGTGTGGCTGCGTGATTTTCGTGCAGCCGCCATCATTATGACACTGAAAAGAGAAAAGCACCACGTGCTTTTCTGTTTACAAACAAAATACAATCATAGTTGTGACTGCTGTTGCGTGAATCACGCGCGTCACACGGAAGTGCTTCCGTGTGCTGCGCGTGATTTTCACGTACCCATTGACTGCAATGGGTGTGTGATGCGCGAACAACGTACAAATATAGGACATGTCGTGAGTTTTACGCAGCAGACACACGCTGCGTGAAAATCGCACAGTCTGAATGGCCCCATAGACTAACGTAGGTCCGTGCGAGGCGTGAAAACCGCATTACACGTTTGTGTAAATAAGCCCTAAGCGTGGCAGTCCCTTCGTTCTAGAGTATTTGACCCCGATTTAGCTTTAACAGAAGCTGGACGCTGTTCACATAACCATTTGCATACTGCATTCAGCATGCATGTTTAACCCCTTCCCGCAAAATTACGGGTCCTATACGTCAGCATTGCAAGGTGCTTACCGCAATCCGATGTACCAGACCCGTCATGAAGATGGGGCGGTGCGCACTTCATCTTTAACGGGTGTCGGCTGTAATATATACAGCTGACATACCATTGCATCGGCGGCAATGGCAGTTACAATCACCGCAGTTTAACCCCTTCAATGCGGCGGTCAATGGCTGCCCCACCCCACCCCCAGTGAGAGAACGTGGGTTGTGATGGCAGCCAGGAAGCCTAGCAACTGCTTCCTGGTGGCCAGGTACAGAAGCCTATTAGGTGCTGCCCAAGGCCTGAGCGAATAGGCTCAACTGACAGATGAAAAATTATAGTTGCAATACACTGCACTACATAAGTTAGTGTGGTGTATTGTAAAGGAGATCAGATCTTCAAGTCTCCTGGTAAGTGTTAAAAAAAATACAACAATAATCGCCCTGTTTCCCTGTAAGTCCTTTTCTTTATAGTTACTTTTTTTTTTAAATAAATTATAATACATAATAGGTATCACCGCGTTTGGAACTATAGAAATATCCCTTCGTTTTTACCGCAAGGTGAAATGTAAAAAATATTCGCTAAAAAAAACAAAACACTGGCAATTTCTTTCTTTTTTCTGGTCACCTTGGCTCAAATTAAAAGTGATCAAAAAGTTGCATGCGAGTACCCCAAAATGGTACCCACAAACTACACTTCGTCACTCAAACAAGCCCTCCCACAGCGGTATCAATTCAAAAATAAAGTTATGGCTGTCCGAATATAGCAACACTAAAACACGGTTTTAGTTGTGGGAAAGTAGTAAAACGTAAAAAAAAAAAAAAATTTGGTTATGACCCACAGAACATGTTTATACTGCTCATGAACACTAATATATATATATATATATATAAAAAATAATGCTAGAAGTGCTGTTTTTTGGTTTCCTCATCTCCTAAAAAATGGAATAGTGATTAAAAAAGAAAATGCATGTACCCCAAAATGGAACCAATGACAATTACAGCTTGTTCCACAAAAAACAAGCCCTCACACAGCTCCGTCAACAGAAAAATACCACGTTATGACTCTCAGAACTCAATGATGCTAAATGATGGCCTAGACTCATATTTGAGGTCCAGTAGTTTTTCATTAAAAACCCCCACAGCCTCATTTGCTAAACCCTACAAGTGGACCCTGTAGATGCAGTGGAGATGAGGAAACTTTAGGGCCTTATACGGCTAGTGAAGAAGTCAAAGATTAGGCAATGCTGGAGCGCACATTTTCTACAATACCCAAAAAAACCTGGCCTGTGCATAAAGGATTGGTTCAAAGCGTACCACATCACTCCATGGATTATTCATTCACCCCATTACATCATCCTATTATACCCTGATGTACTCCGCCCAGCTTACATATGCCCCCGCGTTATAAGCTGAAATACAAGTAAAACCCCAAACAAAACTACTACCAAGCAAAATCTGTACTCAAGCCAAATGGTGGTCCTTCTGAGCCTGACAGTGTGTCCAAACAGTTTATGACAACATGTGGTGAATTACTGTTTTCTAGATAACCCGCTTAACAATTTATGGTTGTGTTTCTCTCCAGTGGCACAAGCTGGGCACAACATATTTGTCACTAAAATGGCATGTTAGTTGGAAAAATGCAATTTTGTACCTGCAACATCCACTGTGCACTAATTTCTGTAAAACACGTGTGTGTGGTCAAAATGCTAACAATACCTCCTAGATGAATTTCTTCAGGGATATAGTTTGCAAGATGGGGTAATTTTTCAGGGCTTTTCAATGTACTCGTACCTCAATGCAACATGTCGTAAAACTGTTTTTTGGAGTGGAAATTTTGCAAAATTAAATGTTTTCATTTTCATGCCCTTATTCCACTATAATCGGCAAAAAACCTGTAGGGTCAAATGCTCACTATACCCCTTGATAAATTCTTTGAGGGGTGTAGTTTGCCAAATGGTGTCTTTTTTTGGAGGGCTTCCACTGTTTTGGCCCCACAAGACCTCGTCAAACCTGACAAGGTGCCTAAAATATAGTCTAATAAAAAGGAGGCCCCAAAATCGTCTAGGTGCTCCTTTGCTTCTGAGGCCTGTGTTTCAGTCCATAAGCACACTAGGGCCACATGTGGGATATTTATAAAAACTGCAGAATCTGGGCAATAAATATTGGGTTGCATTTCTCTGGTAAAAAACCCCTGTGTTACAGAAAAAAAAGGATTAAATATGAATTTTTACAAAAAAAATGTAATTAGTCAATTTCACTCCTTACATTGCTTTAATTCTTGTGAAACACCTAAAGGGTTAAGAAGCTTTTGGAATGCTGTTTTGAATGCTTTAAGGAGTGATTTATGGGGACTTTCTAATATATAGGGCCTTCAAAGCCACTTCAGAACTGCTGCCTGAAAAAAAATAGCCTTTTGAACTTTTCTTGAATATGTGAAATTGCTGCTAAAGTTCTAAGCCTTGTAACATCCTAAAAAAACAAACAAAACAAGGGCAACAAAGTAGACCGATGGGATATGTTAAATATTTTATATTTTGTGTGGTAGTATCTGTTTTACACCAAATACATTTAAATTTAGAAAAGTGTTAATTTGGCACATTTTATCAATGTTGGTGTTTTTCACAAAAATAAGTTTATCGACCATTTTTTCATTATAATAAAGTACAATATGTCACGAGAATCTCAGAATCGCTTGGATAGGTAAAGCATGCCAACGTTATTACCACATAAAATGACATGTCAGATTTGAAAAAAAAAAAAAATCTGCTTAGGCTTTAAGGCCAAAACAGGCTCTGTCCTGAAGGGGTTAAATGGTGCCAACAAATGTATGTATGTATGCATGCATGCTAAAAAGGTACACTGGCTGAAAGGCTGTATTTGGCATATACTTGACCGATAACTGGCTATGGCTTTGTTCAGCATATACTTTGGAAGAAGCAGTGATGTGAAAGGGTGCTCAGCAGACTTGTCAGATGTGGCTTGACAAATTGAATAGACTACTAGACTTTCTTATCTCAACAAATTATGCGAGGATGTTCTTGGAATTTATTTGAATGAATACTGTTGGCAGGTAAACCATAAATAATTAGACTTCATTCTTGTAAAATGTGTAAACCGCTATATAATTGTACATGTGCTAATATGTAACCTTGTTCATTATGGTAACGGGTCCACTGATGACAGATAAATGAAAATAAGACTGATCAGTCTGGTGTTTATTTTAGTCACTGTATATTATTGTATGCTCAGCTTATACCAATCGTGTGGTCACCATATAGTGGGGCGCCAATACTGTCTTGCCGTTCCGCCCAAAGATCACCCATTGGTTGCGATTTGTTTATACATTGTGGGGACACGGTACCATGGGTATACGCCACTGTCACTAGGAAGCTTACTCTTTGTAAATTTATAAAAAAAAAAGTGTGGCTATATCCTCTGCTGAGCACTCTGCCTCCAACATACACTAGGCTAAAACTGAGGAGCTCAGTTGTCCTGCACTACAGGCAAATTCTCCTAGATTTTTATTTCCATTTCAGCTGCACGGCGAGAGTCTCTCGTGTGTGTCTCACTTGGGGGCTCCACTGCGGGCGCAGGGCAAAAGGAGTTTCCACTGTTTCAGTGGATACCTGCCATTTTGGTGGATGCTTTTCCCACCTCTGTGGATGCCCATCGCTCTCGTGGATGTTTCCCTCCTTGGTCACTCAGTCCCTTGTTCTTACCGCATTGGTGATTTAGGATGCCGGACAGTCACGTTAAGTGTGTGCGTTTTCCGAAGGGGTGACTGACTGCGCCTGAAGACTACTGACAGGTAAGTACTCCTCATCCCCTTGCCATTAGGAGCTGCTGTGAATGGTCAAGGAGCAAGTTGGACTATGCCAGCGGACTTTATAACATTATATATAGAGGGAGTTCTTATTCTGAGGTGTTGTGCCCTTACTAAGGGGTTTCTAATACTTATGTGCTGGTAGACATTATCTTCCCTTCCCCTGGTGGTGCCAGTAGTTTATGCCCAGTCTTCAATTCTCTGCTAGGCAGCATTTTGGCCATGCCCCCTTGCGTTCCCACACACTCTGCCCTGCCGTCTTCCGCGCTGTTTTTTTTGTTTTTTGTTTTTACACGTCTAACCAGCATGAGTTTTCTTGACGGGGGAGTGTTTTCTGTTTTCACTAAGACGCTCTTCACTTTATCACCTAGTAGCGAACACCATAGTACATTGAGCTGTTGTACTTCATACAATGCTGGGAACGTTTCCTGCTTCACGGGGGATACCACACCTAGGGGGACTGGTAGAATAGACTGGCTTTAGTGTTTTTTTGTAAAAGGCTTAGAAGCTTTGCCCTTTTAAGACATTATAAGACCCAACCCCCCGCTATTATAACACACTTTGCGTGTACGCGGTGCTGTACAAAGTTTCCCTGTGGGCAGGCTGACCCAGTCTGTGCAGTGCCCTCTGTCTAAACCACCACAGGATTCCACATCTCCCATGGTTAGTTAGCATATTACCCCCAATAGGCAGCTTCCCTCACCCAGGCGGTGGTTGCTCTCGCCCGCTTCTCTCAGGCCACGGCGGATTCTTTACAACACCTGCCTCAATAATTAGCATCGCAATTGTCTGACCCCTCTCCGGCACCACAGTCCATTTAGCCCCCAGACATTCTTCCCTGGATTGCACTCTGTCATGATCTGTAGGTATGTGGCCCACTGGGCTGTACTGCAGTAGCTGGATAGCAGCTGGCCAAACAGTGTACCAAGTTAACCTATAAATAGTCCAAGCACAAGGGTACCTGTAGTGGTTCAGACAGTAGTAACGGCTAGGCACAGATGGGACCTTGACAGCAGACACCAGACGTGTTGTAACAGCAGGCGAAACGGGTTGCACAACACGACTCCAACAGGTTTAAGGCACAGGAACAAATAGTACGGGATATAGGGTACAGGTAGCAGGGCACGGGAAACAACGGGAACAGGATAACACTAAGGGACCATTTGCAAGACTAACATAGGAAAACACAACAACGCTCATGCAATGAGCAAAGGGGCAGGGCCCTTATAGCCCAGGGTGATCATGGGCTAATTGGTGATAATTCCCATGTGCACGCGCTGGCCCTTTAAGGCCGGGCACGAGTGCACGTGCACCCTACGGGACACCGCGGAAGTGAGCGCTGGCGTCTCATCGGGAGGACTTGTGGGCCAGCACTCACAGATCCATGGCTGCGGCCGCCGGGGTGCGAGTAATCCCGACGGTTCGCGGCCATGGATGCTACACACATTTTAGTTATCCTAGTGCATCCCTCAAGCGGGCCAGGAAATCAAGGAGCTATCATTCTTCCTTTGATTCCTCTTGATACAAAAATGCTGCAGGCATCCTTCATTCAAGAGATGTATGTGAACCAGCTTCTTCAGGGGACGTCTCTCTCCCTGACTCCTCCTGCTGTGAAGGATCGCATCCAGGCAGTGAGAAATGTACTTAAGATTGCGAATGATCCTGCTGAATCCCCTTAGAATGAATTATTGCATTGCCACAGGCGACTCTCCCCTCCCCCTTGGTCTTTCAAGATCATAAGGGTTTTGGTAATTTGTCTTCTAATGCGTGGAAATACCCTGACTGGCCTATTCATGTGTCCAAGAGTGCGGACTATGTTTCCTTTCGCTGATGAATGTATTATAAAATGGTCAAGGTAGACCCTCCCATGACCTGACTTTATTATAATAATAATCTTTAGCGCCAACATATTCTGCAGCACTTCACAATTTAGAGGGTTCATGTACATATGGTATCAGACCTTACATATTGATCAAATTAATTTATAATGCAAACAGGGGTGAGGACCCTGCTCGCAAGAGCCCACAATCTATTCGGAAATAAGGGAGACACAAAATATAAAAAAAAATGCTTGTTAAGTACAATGGTCCATCCATCTTTTATACATATGGGAAAGTACACATAAAGCTGCATGAGTCGGTCACCAGCCAGTATCCGGTGTATGATAGACATGAAGTGCAAGGAGTGTGGGGGATACTGCTGAATGTGGGGGTCAGGTCTGATGACTAATGTAAAAAGGGGGATAGGTAAAGGAGTTAGATTAGGGAATGTTATAGGTCTGTCTAAAAAGATGTATTTTAAGGGCACTTTTAAAAATCTGGATGTTGGGAATTAACTGGTGCAGCACGAGAAAAATTTTGGAGACGGTAGTTGGAGGTTCGGATTAAGGAGGATTTTTAATCGAAGGCCGTTGGCAGAACATAGAGCACGGGTTGGGTGGTAAACTGAGACGAGGGAGGAGATGTAAGGAGGTGCAGCACTGTGGAGAGCTTTGTAGGTGAGAGTAATAAGTTTGACTGAAGGGTATGGGCAACCAGTGCAGTGACTGGCACAGCGTAGAGGCATTGGTGTAGGGGTTGGTCAGAAAGATGAATGGAGAGTTTAGTGAGTGGAAGACCGATTAGTAATGAGTAACAGTAGTCAAGACGAGAGTGAATCGGAGCAACTGCGTGTTTTTGCTGTTTCCACAGTAAAAAAGGGGTGGGTTTTGGAGATGTTTTCAGGTGAAATAAATAGTCAAAAATAACCCTGAGACAGCGGGCGTGCTGCCTAGGTGTTATGGTATTGCCACACCCTGAGATCGAGATGCAAGGAGCCCTGTTTTAGAATGATTCAGTTTCAGATCGACAGAGGATGTGACGTTAGAGACTGTTGACAGACAATCACTGGTGTTGTGTATTAGAGCAGGGGTGATGTCATGGATTAAGGCATGTAATTGGGTGTCATCAGCGTAAATATGGTACTGGAAGCCAAATTTGATTTTTTTTGTCAAATTGGGGCTGTGTAGAGAGAAAAGAGAAGTGGACCTAGGACTGATCCCTGAGGAACCCCAACAGAAAAGGGAAGAGAAGAAGAAAATACTACCTTACTGATTGCAGATGCTTCTGCCTTTAACCCCTTCCCGCTTTTCCAGATTTTAGTTTTTTTCCTGCCCACCTTCCAAAAGCCATAACATCTTTTATTTTTCCATCGATATAGTACTATGAGGGCTTGATTTTTGCGGGATGAGTTGTAGTTTTTCATAGCACCATTTATTTTGCCATATAATGTACTAGGAGACGGGAAAAAAAAATATTTGTGGGGTAGAAAATGAAAAAAACTGTGATTCCTCCATGGTTTTTTGCGCGCCATTTTTACGGAATTCACTGTGCCATTAAAACAACATGTTAACTTTATTCTGTGGGTCAATACGATTACGGCGATACCAGATATATATATATATATATATATATATATAGTTTTTTTTTCTATATTTTACTACTTTTACAAGTAAAAACCTAAGTGTAAAAAAGAAAATATTACTATACTATATTACTATACTATTTTTTGCGGGATAAGCTGTAGTTTTTAATAATACCATTTTGGTGTCCATGCGATGGTTTGATCACTTTTTATTTCATTTTTTGTGTGCGAGATTAGGTGTCCAAAAAATAGAGATTCTGGCGTTAACAATTTTAGGTTTTATTTACGGCGTTCACTGTGCGGGTTAAATAATGATATATTGTAATAGTTCAGAATTTTACGGACGCAGCAATACCAATTATGTTTATTTTTTTTACTATGTTCTAGGGGGAAAATGGTAAAAGGGGGGTTTTTTGAACTTTTAATTATTTTTTTTACACAAAATTTTAACTCATTTTTACTTTTTTTATTAGTCCCCCTAGGGGACTTCAACCAGCAATCATTAGATCGCTTGCCCGATATACTGCAATACTAATGTATTGCAGTATATCAGGATTCTGACGGGCAACTGTTAAGCCCTGCCGGAGGCAGGGCTTAAAGGGATCCTATCATCAACATCTTACCTGTTAAACTCGCCTGACTCCTCAATGGCCGCAGCAGTCCAAAGTACGTTCATGTTCTCTTCTCTCGTGAAGTCCTCCACTGTCGGTAAATATTGTCGTTTAAACTCTTTGCGCCTTTTATGGTAATTTAGTTTTCACTCTGTGACGCAGCTTTTTAACTCCGCCCACAGCCGCCACCTGTCCGGCTCTGTCTGACTAAATCTCGTCCAAAACATCGCGCATGCGTGCTACACTACCCAGCTGTAGCATGACTGTTGCCGACGAGAAGTGTGGTGGAGAGCAATACAGCACAGCAACAAATGCTTACCTCTGCACTGCTTCGTCCACTTTGCTGTCAGGAAACGGGTACTGGATTCGGAGATGAACCGACGGTGATGACGTCACACTGAGCGCCAAGCATGCACAGTAAAAGAATGAGAACAGCAGCTTTGGTGTCACAATGCGCAAGCGCGGGATTTCGTGTGCGGTGCAGTGATAGGAGCTGTCAATCAAAAAGAAGGAGGCGGAGTCAACTCTGAGACGCTGGAGGAATGAAAATCTGACTCTTCGAATGAAGATTTGACTCTTTTCTGCTCTTGCATACGGCGCGGGACCACTGAAAAACGGAATTCTAAAGGTACAGAGCTTACTTATAACATATTTATAGGTTAGATAACAATGATTTTTCACCCACTTTCACCAGGTATTGCTGGCTTGATAGCTAAAATGCTGTTGACAGGTTCCCTTTAATAGGTGCACAAAGATGGCAGACCAGCCATAGCAACAACCCCCCCCCCCCTCACGATTGCGTTGTTGGGGGGTGCGATGAGCTGTTAGAGGGAGTTGCCCCCCTCTTTCTAACGATTTAAATGCTGCGGTCGCTATTGACTGCAGCATTTAACGAGTTAAACGAGCGGGATTGCGCTCGAGTGCGATGCTGCTCGTTACTCTGAAGTGTCGGCTGTAACAAACAGCGGACACCCGCATCGTATGGAGTGGGTTCACTCCGTGAGGCCGTTCCATACTTCCCCTACCCGACTTTGGAGTATGGATACGTGAAATGTCGGGAAGTGGTTAAAGGATCCAGTTGATGCCAAAGTGTAGTATATGGCAAAAGCCACTTTCAGCACGCCTGCAGCTTCAGTCGGATCCTCTTTTGCAGCATATTGGGTTAGCTTGGCTAGTATTGAACTAGCTACTCAACTACAAGACGCAATTGATTCAGGGGAATCCAGTGGATACTTCCCTGCTAGCTGCACAGCTTTTGCAGATGTCGAAATATCTCTGACGTCCCTGGCCAAACGGCCTAATGTTCGTCTAAGGCCATGGCTAATGCGGTAGCTGTCCGCAGGGCCATTTAGATTAGGATCTGGGATACTGACACTGTATCTAGGAAGAACGTTTTCACCCTCTCCATTTGACCAGTATCTCCCTTATGACACACACACACACACACACACACACACACCCCCACACCTCTCTGACAAGCTTAGCTCCGCACACCGTCCACACTGAGAATACATCGATCAATAGAGCGGGGGTCTGTGAGAGAGAGGGACAGACAGAGACACACACCTTACCTTCAGTGCAGCTGGTCTTCATAATGGCGCCTGCTATCTCACTACAAACCGGCTTCTCTGCTGTGTGACTCTGACCTGCGTCTGCACAGTACAGAGCCAAATAGCAGAAGCAGTGAACAGCTCACGTTCACTGTGCCCTATGCCCTGTAGCTGCCGTATTCCATCTGTGTATGTGTCGTTAATCGTGTTACTGACTCTGCCACGTTGACGTCTCTGCAATCCACCCTGCAACAACATTCGGCTCATCTGTTTACTCTGCAACAACATCTGGATGATATTGAGAATCTTAATCGGAGGAACAATCTTCGGGTTCGGGGCCTGCCTGAATCTATCCCTGCATCAGACCTGTTTTCTACTCTGTCTACCATCTTCAATAACTTACTGGGTCGTCCGGCTAATACGCACATTGAGATTGATCGTGCTCATAGAGCCCCGCGCCCACTGAATCTGGATGATCAGCGGCCCACAGATGTCATTTGTCGAATTCATTTCTGCGCCATTAAAGAATCGATTCTGCAGAAAAACAGACAACAATCTGTCATTTTCCATCACGGTACGCCGATAAGCATCTTACCGGATCTGTCCAGACACACCTTGGCGCAACGATCGGCTCTCAAACCTCTTCTGGAGGTACTAGGTAACCGAGGCATCATCTATAGATGGGGCTACCCATTTGCCCTCATGGTTAGACAAGAAGGTCATACCTACACGTTGAGAGCTCCGAGTGACTTGCCTGCCTTTCTGCGGGATCTAGGCCTTCCTCCCATTGCAATCCATGAATGGCCCTCGCAGTTATCTTCTGCTGATAGAGGTTCTTACACAAGACGCCCTCCTTCTTCGCACCCGCCACCTGCTGGGGGTCGCCCTCTGAGGGGCCCCAGAAGACTGTCTGGTTGTGGACGCGACAGAGAGCCTACACCGCCTAGAGATCCTGCCCGTTCAGCCTGATAGTTTGGGTTGTATGCGGTTTCTTCTATATTCTGGGACTTCTCTTGTTACCTGCCAGTGATTTGCTAGGTTTCGGAAGTCTTCTCTTGTTCCCAATATAATGTAGGATGTCTAAATTGCTCTATGTCTTGGGTTTTGGTTTTTCTGATGTATTAATATGCCTTTCCTTCTATTTTATACATGTTTATAATAATAGCCGTTTATTGTTATATTTCGCTTATCATACGCTGGGGAGCATGGGTTGCTTTTCTGCGTAGCTGCCACCTTGCCCCTGTAGGTACTGGACCAATGAGGCGTGCTGTTGACGCTTCCTGGTCCTTCACGATTTTTTGTTTAGTCTGTGCAGCAGTCTCCATTTTGCTGCCTTTTTTGTTGATACATTTATTTTTCTTTAATTCTGTGATTTCTCTCCCTAGCCTGCCCATTCCTTTTATCTTCCTTGTGATCCTGGACTCCTGCTTTTCCTGTTCCTTCCGGTACGTCTCAGAGAGCGGTGTTGCCTGCGTCTATGGCTGACCTCACAGTAGCCTCCTTCAATGTGAAGGGGTTGAATACGCCTGAAAAGACAGCTCAAATCCTGCACCACATGCATAAGCACAAGGTACATATTGCATGCTTCCAGGAAACACACTTTAAGGAAGGTCACTCCCCTTCTATTGGACATAAATTTTACACACACTGGCATTTTAGTAATAATCCCCTTTCCAGATCCTGTGGAGTGGCCATAGCGCTTCATAAGTCCTAAGTTGTCACTGACCCGGATGCTCGATATATAATATTAGTACTAAATATTGGTGGACGTGAGTTCACTGTGATTAATGCCTATGCCCCTAACATCGGTCAGGTCCCTTTCCTCCTTCATCTAATAGACATTGCCCTTCCGGTGGTACGGGGGACTGTGATGTTATGCAGAGACTTTAATCTCACTTTAGATCCGACACTGGACAATTCTACTGGTCGTTCCAGTATCTCGTATAGTGCTCTCAAACGGGTGAAACGCGCTCTTGTGCAGCTTCAACTCTGATGCTTGGCGTCTCCAACACCCCTCTGATAGAGATTATAGTTTTTACTCTCATCCGCATGGCACCTACAGTCGCCTGGACTACATCCTAATTCAACACCATGTCCTCACATGGGCCGATTCTACGTCCATTGGCAGCATATTATGGTCTGATCATGCCCCAGTGTACTGTACCCTCCACCTGCCTTTCCTTACTAAAGGTCCTTGGTCTTGGAAGCTTAATGAGTCCCTACTCTTTGATGGGGTTTGCAGTGCAGAACTGTTGCGAACAGTGCAGCACTTCACATCCGATCACGCTCATGATACCACATCCCCGATAATGCAGTGGGAGGCCCTTAAATGTGTACTCCGAGGGGTCCTAATAAAGCATGGAGCACGCCTTAAAAGAGAAAGGGCCCATTTCTTGAATGCTCTCCAAAAAATTAGTTCCCTGGAACTGGCTCACAAGCGTGCGCTTTCTCTGTCACTCTTACGGGAGTTACAAAGTGCCTGCCAAGATGCCCGGCGTCTGATGGACTCGGCTCAACAGCGGCCCTCCACGTGTGCCGGAGCAAGTTTTATGAATTTGGTAACAAAAGCGGACGCATGTTGGCCAGAGCTTTAAAGGCTCGATTGACACAATCCCATATACCCAGTATTAAATCTTCCTCTGGCCAAGTGGTCCATACGACCCCTGAGATTGCAGACTGTTTTCATGCATTTTATTCTGACCTCTATAACATTCGGCACTCCACTGACTCCTCACCCCCGCATCGGGCCTCTTTCCCTTCTCCTTTCGTTCCTTTGTCGAGGAAAGTGTTGGAGGAGGACTTTACCTCATCGGAGGTCCTTGCTGTTATAAGGGACCTCCCTGGGGGAAAGAGTCCTGGCCCGGATGGATATACTGCCAAATTTTATAAATCATCGACTGACTGTTTAGCGCCACTTTTGCTCCGGGCCTTTAATTCGATCTCACCTGACGTCTTGTTCCCCCCTGGCTCCACCTTGGCCCATGTAACGGTTATCCCTAAGCCGGGTAAAGACCCCCAGCTCTGTCCCAGTTATCGCCCCATCTCTTTGCTCAACGTCGACCTAAAAATGTATGCCAAGTTGTTAGCTAACAGGCTGAATAAACATCTCTCTGAATTAGTTCACCCGGATCAGGTGGGGTTTGTGCCGGGACAGGAGGCATGAGATAATACTCTTAAAACCTTTGATATTGTCCACCATGCCCAGACTCATCACATCCCCCTCATGATCCTGTCCCTAGATGCCGAAAAGGCGTTTGATAGGATATCCTGGCCTGCCCTTCACCAAACTCTTCAACATATAGGATTGGGACCTTCCCTTGTGAGTAAAATAATGGCCCTTTATCATTCTCCGTCCGCCCAACTAAAAGTAAATGGCTCCCTTTCTGCTCTATTTGCTATTCATAATGGTACCAGACAGGGCTGCCCTTTATCCCCATTGTTGTATGTCCTCGTTATGGAACACCTTATGGCCTCCATTGGGAACAGCTCGGATATTCAGGGCGTTGTCATAGGTGGGACTGAATATAAGTGTTCTGCCTTTGCTGATGACCTATTGGTTTATCTTCCGGACCCCCATGTCTCGCTTCCCTCATTGATGTACGAGCTGTCCCGCTTTGGAGTATGGTCAAATTTAAGATTAATTTCTCCAAGTCTGAGGCGCTGAATATATCCCTTCCATCCTCGACACTATCGCTCCTCAAAAATAATTTCTCCTGGCCAGCTAGGGGTATCACATATTTGGGCACGCGCATAAGCTCTGATCTCTCCCAACTGTTCCCCAATAACTTTATCCCTTTATTAGCCAAATTTCATACACACCTCGCCTCTTGGAATAAAAAGGAATTTCCTGGTTTGACCGTATTAATATCATTAAAATGTCACTTCTCCCCAGACTGCTTTACCTCCTGCAGACTATCCCTATCTCCATCCCATCCTCTTATAGGCTACGTATCCAACAATGCTTTGGTTCCTTCATATGGCCAGTGGGTCGTCCCAGCTTGAGTAGGACGATTCTTACTCGCTCCAGGGGATCTGGTGGGGTTGGTCTGCCGGATTGTCGCCTTTACTATTTAGCGTCAACTCATGCTCGTGTCCTAGACTTTTTCCACAATCATGACTCTAAACTATGGGTCCGTTTAGCCCAACAGTTGTGCACTCGTACCCTTTCTACTTGGCCTTGGACCCTGCCTGGGAATAGACCGACTTCCGCCTCCTTTGTAGTTTTCCATACCCTCTTGGCACTACGGTCCTCTGGGAAGTCGGGCTCATTAGTTGACCCAGTGGGTCCTTTGACTCCCGTCACTGACAACCATGCCTTTCCGGCCGGGGAGGCGCGTCTCCTTCCTGGGTAGGTCTTCCACTAACCCCATGTATTTCTTTCAGGTTCTCACTGATATATCTTTGCTCCCACTGGCCACGATCTGCCCAGTTGATACACCGTCGCCCCGTCATATATTTGCATACTCCCAGTTAAAGCATTTTTATAGTGTCACTAAGCGTAGGGCTCATCTTCACTGGCCGCTTACGGATTTTGAGCGGTTGTGCATTTCCACCTGGTCCCCTGCTCACGCCATCTCCACACTTTATAAACTACTCCGATCCCCTCATCTCCCATCCTTCTGTAGGGCCTGGGAGACGGAATTGGACGCAACCTTCTTTGACGCTCAATGGAGGAGGTGTTTCTACCTTTCCCAGAAGGCCATCCGAGCCCAGGAAACCAGCTACAAAATTATTTCTAGGTGGTATCGAGTTCCTGCTGCCCTGCACAGATGGTACCTGTCTGTCCCTGACGAGTGTTGGCGGTGTGGGGCGTCGGGGGCTTCCATGTCTCACATTTGGTGGAGTTGCTCTAACTTGCAGTGTTTTTGGGAGGCGGTTCTTGAAATTATAGTGGAAGTGACTGGGGTTTGGGTCTCTAATTCCCCTGAGGCGGTCTTTTCATTTATGTTCCCTATGCCGCTTCCCATTTACAAATGTTCTTTAATTAGACATCTCCTCCAAGCCGCCAAATCAGTTATCCCTCATAAGTGGAAGACAGCCGTCCCTCCGCTGCTGGATGAGTGGTTCCAGGAGGTCGCTTTGATACAGCGAATGGAACACCTTCTGGCTCATTCCCCGGCCACTTCTATACGTTACAAGGATACCTGGTCTCACTGGCTAACGTTTCTCTCTTCTTCCACCTATCGCAATGCAGTGGCCTGAGGAAAACATCATTTCCCATGTACCCCTTGATAAAGCTACTGCGAAACGTGCGTCGGGGCTTGCAGTGTGGTGTTCATATCTAGGCTCAATATGACATATACTGGTTGGTATAGTTTTTTGGGAGTAGGCTTCATTATGGCTACTCTTTGTTGATATCTTTACACTCGCACGTATACCAGCCTGTGGTGTGCCTTCCCCTGTCTATACTTATCCTGGCTTAATTGATTTCTTGTGAAGGCTTGGGTGTAAGTAACACACTTGTGGTATTTGAATCTTTTCATTTGTATATGACTTCCCGAGTTACCCTCTATATATTTTGATGTTATCTACTGAGTATATTCTACTCACAATAGCCTCTATGTGCTCCACATCTATGCATTTTAAATTGTGTGTCTTATTTTAGGTCTTGATGGCCAATATGTTTTTATGTGCATTTGAATAAAGTATTGTCATTATTACAAGGTACAAATGTGTACTTGGGGGGGCGTGGCCAGCAGTCGATGGCACCGGACGCATAATCTAAGAGCTCCGTGCCCTGCCACACAGAACCAGCAGCCTACAGCAGGGAAAGGTGCCACATATGGGGAAAAAAAGACCCCAAGGGTCTGGACTCACCCCTGCAACAGGTCGCCACCGCTCCACCAACGATAGACTGCTACTTTCTTCGCTGACAAGCAACGCCGCTCCCTCAGCCCCAGCAGCGGCCATCTTGGACAGCCTCGTGTCGGCAGGACGGGGAAATGTCCGGGCAAGGAGAGGAGGCAGCTCCCCACACACAGGGTAAGCTGAATAGCCGGATGGCTAAAATCCACCCTCCCAGCCCCCTATGCTGCCCTCCACCTCGTCCTGTGAACAGCAGGGAGGGGGATCCCCTATGCCAGGGGCAATGGAGGCCATGCCACGTGGAGCATCAGCTCAGTCAGAGGCCCCAGTACAGCCGCTTGAACCACCAATGACACAGCCCTCAGCACAAATGGCCTTCAGGTTTGGCCAGCACCTAAACCCCAACGGCCCATGATCCAGCAGCCTGGGAGGGGAGACAATCTGGGGGATACACCATCTTTGACCCCCTATGCCCAGGCCCCGGTTTATGCCTCAGGTTCTGACCTGGAGGATTCTGCCTCGCTACCCTCAGATGTGCCTCCTATGTGGAGGGAATGTTTCTCACAGTTGCCCACTAAAGAGGACTTTAACCGGTTAAGGACTAGGCTGTTTTACAGCTAAATGACCAGAGCAAATTTCACAATTTTGCTATGCGCTTCTTTAGATGACTATAACTCAGCAGGTGAATAAAGTTCATCTTTGAATTTTACACTCTTTTTAAAGGACAGATAGGGCTTTGTTTTAGTGGCATTTGTCAGTATATATAATTTTTATTTTTTTCTCTAAAGTGGGCAAAATTGGAAAAAAATGCAAGAATTTAGCAATTGCGCCAGTTTATGCTAGCATTTTTCACACACGGTATGTACCACGGACAAAATTCATCTCCTTTCACATTCTTCCACTTCTCCCGTGCATGGGGATACCAAATATGTGTGCCTTATTCACTGTGCGGGCATGTGCCAGGGCTTGGCATAAAAGGAGGCTTTTCGGTCCAGGAATTTTGAATTTGATTTTATAGCAGCATACTGTTTTCTGGGGGGCGTAATGCTGCTGAAACATTAGAATTACACCCCATAAATGACTTCATTCACACAAGTAGACCCCACAAGGTTTCCTTCAAGGGGTTTATCATATTTTTAGACAGTCCAGTTTTCTTCTGAAAGTTTCTTGAATAAGATGGAACAAAATAAAATTACCTTTTTTTTTAACAAATGCGTCAGTTTATGCTAGCTTTTTCACACACAAAATGGACCACGGACAAAATTCATCGCATTTCACATTCTTCCACTTCTCCTGTGCATGGGGATACCAAATATGTGTGCTTTATTCACGGGCATGTGCCAGGGCTTGCCATAAAAGGAGGCTTTTTGGCCTTTTCGGTCCAGGAATTCTGCACTTGATTTTATAGCCGCATACTGTTTTCTGGGGGGCCTAATGCTGCTGAAAGATTAGAATCACCCCATAAATTACTTCATTCACGCAAGTAGACCCCACAAGGTTTTCTTCAAGGGGTTTATCATATTTTTAGACAGTCCAGTTTTCTTCTGAAAGTTTCTTGAATAAGATGGATCAAAATAAAATTTGCAATTTTTTAGCAAATGCGTCAGTTTATACCAGCATTTTTCACACACGGCATAGACCACGGCCAAAATTCATCTCCTTTCACATTCTTCCACTTCTCCTGAGCATGGGGATACCAAATATGTGTGTCTTATTTATCACATAGAGAAGTAGGAGGGCGGACGATAGAAGAAGCTTATTTCACAAATCGCTTTTTTTCAAAGCTGGTTTTACAAAAATCAACAGAGTTTCTATAACACTTCCAAAATATCTGCTCTTGAAGCAGAAATCCCAAAATATTAATCTAGGGGTATAATGGGAATTTATTTTTTTGGGTTTTCTAAAATAAGAAATTGCAGGTTTATGCAAATGGAGCTCTCCAGCAGATGAACTTTAGAGAATATGCAAACATGACATCCACCCCCCACCCACCCATTCCCTCCCTCACCCTTGGAGTAAAATCAGGGGAAAAATAAAAACGTAATGTAGGGCAAATATATTTTCAACGAATTAACTAAAATCTAATAATTCAGAACAGTGTGGTATTTTTTAAAACATGGCTCAATGCACAGGCCTGGTTGTGAGGGACATGAGGGACAGAAATATCGGGAATCTTTGCGGTGCCCGTCTTTTCTGCAAACGCGGCACTTTTTCTGAGGGTTGCTTCTGGTTGGTGTTGGGGGAATCCGACTGATGAAGTGTCTTTCAGTCAGTCGCGTGACATCCTCAGACTGGGGGCATTCTCGGGTGTCCTGAACATCAAAAATGAGGCCTTCAATAATTTTTTCCTGGAAATCCAGGTATGTGTCTCTGCCTCTGTTTTTTTTGTAGAGCACAAATGAGTTGTGGATGGCCACCTGTAACAAATAAATGGCCACTTTTTTGTACCAGGTTTTAGTTTCGCGTTTTACTAAATAGGGCTGTAAAACTTGGTCGCTTAAATCCACCCCCCCCCCCATGTACTTGTTATATTCGGACACGCTCACTGGTTTGTGCTTGTCCGATGTTGCCCCCTTTTCCCTCACTGCCACTGTTCCTGCGGTATGAATCGTGCTTAGCACATACACATCTTTGCGATCCCTGAACTTGACCGCCAGCAATTCTTCGGATGCATAAGCACAGGAGTCCCCCTTTACCATGCGCTTCCCCACTAATTGCTGTGGAAAACCAATTCTGTTTTTGCGCATGGTACCACATGCCCCAGTCCTTGCAGCATGCAAATGCCTAAACAGGGGCACACTCGAATAAAAATTATCACAGTACAGGTGGTACCCCTTGTGCATTATCTCCCACACGATCTTACTGCTGGTGGAAAGATCAGGGGGGCATCCAGGAACATTTATTGTGCGGTCCCGCCCTTCATAAATTCTGAAGGCGGTGGTATATCCTGACCCGCTTTCACACAATTTGTAGAGCTTAACGCCATATATTGCCCTTTTTGAAGGTAGATATTGGCGAAAGCTAAGTCTGCCATGAAAGTTGAGGAGGGATTCGTCCACACTTACATTCTGCTCAGGGGTGTAGAGTTGCAGAAATAAATTATTCAGGGAATTTATTAGCGGTCTTATTTTGAACAACCGATCCCGGTTTGCATCGGTACTTGGGGGGGCCTGTGCGTTGTCATTGAAGTGGAGGAACCTCATTATTGTCTCATAACGAGACCTGGGCATTACTGCAGAATATACTGGGGTGGCTTGGGCGTGTCTTGTTGACCAGTAAGACCTAATGGAGGGCTTTTTGACAATACCCATATTTAGGGTGAGCCCCAAATTTTTTTTTAATTCCAGCAAATTGGTGGGCGTCCAATCTCTGGCATGGGTGGATGAAGGTTTCTGCCTTATATATTGAGTGGCATATAAATTTGTTTCGTGGACAATCTGATTTAGGATGTCGTCCGTTATAAATAAATGGAAGTAATCCATTTGGACAAAATTTGTATTGTCCACGGTTATGCCAGGAGTGGCAGTAAATCCGTGGATTCTAGGCCCAAAAGATGGGGCAGGTGCCCATACAAGAGCCTGGACTGAAGGGACCAGGCTGTCCCGTGCTACAGCGCTACTTGGCCCTGCGCTTTCAAGTTCTGCAGTTTCAACTGCATCAGGGACAACGTCCCCTAAAGATGAACCTGAAGTGACGCTGTCATCGTCACTACCTAAAACAGGTTCCATCTCGGACGCCATCTCTGATGCGGTCTCCGACTCAGACCACAGCATGGCATATGCCTCCTCGGCGCTAAACAACTTCCCCGCCATAACGTAACTAACACTAACACTAACTAAACAAATTGTTGTTTTTTTTTGTTTTTTTTTATATAAAACACACAAACTAACTGCTATATATATCTACACTACCGCTAACAAAAAATAAACCGCTATTGCTATATATATTATATATATATGTGGATATATATATAATTATATACTCCCTACCTGCCTATTCTAATAGAATAAAAGATAGAAAGGTAGATATATAGAAAAAAAGATAGATGGATAGATAGATTTCTATCTATCTATACAATCTATCTATACAGAGAATGTTTTAGAGTGTAACTGTATTTTTTGTGTAACTGTAATCTTCTGGCAGCAATTCTCCCGAGTCTCTTCTTCTCCTCAAACTGAAACAATGTTTGAGGAGAAGAAAAGAGGCAGGAGATTTACTGCCAGAAAAGTCAAAATAAAACAAATGTGGTCGCTGTGATAGGTTTTCACAGCGACCACATGTTCAGGGACCATCAGATTGGTCCCTGATACTCTGCCCAGTGCCCAGAGCTGTTGGTAACAGCGTGGGCACAGGGCTGTGTGCACGCGATTGCGTGCACACTGTTTTCTATGCAGAAATGCATGTGATCGCTGTGATTGGTTGTCACAGCGATCACATGTTCAGGGGCCAAAAGATTGACCCCTGACATTCTGCCCAGTGCCCATGGCTGTTAGCAACAGCCAGGGCACAGAGCTGTGTGCACGCGATCGCGCGTGCACAGTCTCTGAAGTGCCGCCGTAAATAGTCTATACGGCGGACTTTAGAGACCCTGACCGCTGGCCGTATAAATACGGCCAGCAGTCGGGAACCTGTTAAGAGTATGATACAAGAAGTGAAGGCAGCTCTTCGCTCAGAATTGGCGGGGGTGTCTCAGCATATACAGCAGATTGCTACTAGGGTGGAGGCCCTGGAAGATGACCACGATGCCACTAGGCGCCATGTCTCTGTGATACAGTCTTCGGTGTCCTCCCAGCTGGCGTCCATTAGAGATATGCAACTGCACCTGGAGGATTTGGATAACCGGGGTCGCCGTCATAATATACGGATAAGGGGTATACCGGAGCCCTCGGGGTCTGAAGACCTCCCCATCGTGTTAGAGACTATCTTTAACGACCTTTTGGGAGCACACTCCTCTAACCGGATACCGCTTGATAGAGCACTGAAACCAAAGTCTATTACATCTCAGCCCAGAGATATCATCTGCTGTGTCCAGGACTTCCGCACTAAGGAGGACATTATGCTTAAAGCCCGTCAGCGTAAAGATCTGGAGTATGCCGGTGCTCCGATTCAGCTATTCCCGGATCTCTCCTGGATTACGTTACAGAAAAGACGTCTGCTTCGTCCGCTACTTGCTACCCTGCGGGATCACAATATTATTTATCGATGGGGGTTCCCGTTCTCCCTCACAGCCCGAAGAGATGGTGTTTCTGCAACCCTGAGGTACCCAGGGGATTTGCCTCATTTCTGTGACTCCCTTGGTATACCAACGCCCAAGATGCAGAATTGGGAGACTCCTTTGCCGCTTTCGTCTCCGCCTCCAGTCTGGCAGTCGGTCCGAAACAAGCGGAGGACCTCTCCAAGACGAGTCTAGCCGAAGTTCACCGAGACCTGATTTGATTTGATGGACGCTGCGCTGTTGCACGGCACCTCCGTAATATATGTGAAGGAGCCTGGTCACCCATACCAGTTGCTCCCTTCGCCAGTTGCACTATCCTAGGCTAAAAATGCACTTAGGAATATATGTCTGGTTTTATGTTGCTTCTCTTTAATTCGTTAACGTAAATTGTGGCAGGGTGCGATTGGCCTGGATACACTTGGCTCATTCACCCTTTCTTTTTTGTTGTTTTTTTGGCCTGTACGTATTTATATGTACTTTTGTGCTAGGTTCCTCGACTGTTGAGACCCGACCTCCTCTTTTGATAGGGGTAATTAATTTTGCAGTTCTCACTCTGTTTTTAGAGAGATTTGCAAAGAGTAATATTGTATTACCAGTTTTCTTTTGCTTTAATATCACCCGCCCCGGGGTATAGTATTCTCCCTGGTAGTACTTTCTGAGTTTGTTTGAAATATATTGATCTCATGCATTTCTCTTTGTTCTCACTGCAGATATGTGTATTGTCTCCCTGGTACGTCTTTACCCCAGTGTCTTTCCCTTCCCTCCTACTTTCATCCGAAATAACACCTGAGACGACAGTGAATCCTCCAAGAACCTCCAAGGTAGAAGGACGCCGTAGAACACTGCTTGCTTTGAAACCGACATGGGACTGGCCCCGACATAACTGTGAGCTGTACACACCCGCACTTTCCACATCCTTCTTTGCTCTTTCATACATCTTTGACCATGGTTAAATTTGTCACACTTAATGTCAAGGGTCTCAACTCCAATGTGAAGAGACGCTTGCTTCTCAGGGAGTTGAAATCGCTTGGAGCAGAAGTCGCTTTTCTGCAGGAAACACACTTAGGTTCCTCCGGAACTTTCCAATTTGCACGAGGGGCGTATCCTGCTGTGTACTCTGCCTTGTCAGGTCGTAAAAGGGATGGGGTGGCCATTTTGATAGCAGCAACCTGCCCCATACAAGTTCACACCTCACATTTAGATCCGAAAGGCAGATATGTTATAATAGAGGGGACTTTGTTTGGACAGCCCATTGTTTTATGTAACGTTTACTCCCCTAATACTGCGCAGATCCCATTCCTATGTAGACTCCTCTCCAAGCTCCAGAAGCTTCCTAGGGGTGCATGGCTGATTGGAGGAGATTTTAATGTCCCGTTCTCCACGTCCATGGACAGGGTCTCTCTCACACACGCTACTCCGACACCCACCCTTACAGGACTTTCTACACGTTTTAGGCAACTAATTAGGGAACACCAGCTCTATGATTTGTGGCGAGTGGATCATCCAGGTGATAGGTCCTATACCTTCTTTTCCCATACGCACAACACTCACACGCGCTTAGATTACTTCTTAGGGGGCTTATTTCAGCCATTTATGCAATACTGCTATCCCCGGAGGGTTCCCCTCCGCCTGGGCATAGATACATGTTGAAGTGGGAGGCCTTCCATCCCTCTCTCATTGTGGCAGATTATCTGGTCGCAAGCAGCTAAAACCTCCATCTGCACCGCATATAAGGAAAATCAATATTAAATCCTTATATTTTGGTACCATACCCCTGCCTTTCTGCATAGCTTCAATCCGGGTATTCCGTCGGATTGCTGGCGGTGTAGAAGTCAGAGAGGGGATCTGTTCCATATTTTCTGGAGCTGCTCACTGGTACAACAGTATTGGTTGGAAGTTAAGAACTTGGCATTGGCGGTGTTGCAGCAGGATATTCCCCTAGACCCTCTTCATTACCTCCTGAACGTTCCCCCTAGGTCTTTGGGGAAACCACTAGCTCGACTCTTTCGACACTTTCTCACTGCCGCTAAGACGTTGATAGCCTGGAAATGGAGACAGACAACCCCTCCATCTCACATCGACTTTGTAACTAGAATTAGGGAAATACGTACAATGGAACATATGACTGCCTCTATTGACAATGAACTGGACAGGTTCAAAGTGGTGTGGGACCCGTGGGACAAGTATTGGATACAGGAATCTCTAGATTAGGTTGTTGGTTGAGCTCCGACTATCCCTCCCCCCCCCCCTTTTTAATCCCCTGTGTCTTCTCCCTGATGTCTTGTTTGTCTATTGAAATTTACTGTTTTGCCATGTGAATTGCATGGCCCTCCATGCAACTCTAAGCCATATGTATATTTTGAAAATTTTCAATAAAAACACAGTTGAAACCAAATGTGTACTTGTTGTGTTTATTCCTGTTTGGATGTGTGATTTGTCCACACGTACAGTTATGGGTATTCATTCTTCATTTCTCTTTTGATATGTGTGGACGTTTATTATAAGCGTTTATCGTTTGGTCTGTATCTTTATAGGTATTCATCCTTTCCCATGAGAATGCGTCACTGTAGGGACTACAGGCTGGTGTATTAGGGTTTGCTCGCTCTAACATCATCTCTGACAGGCGCAAAGCTGCTTCTACTCATTTTATCTAGGATGTTCAGGTGCTGGAGTCCAGGTTCGCCACAACCTCCCTTTCTTTTCCTTTGCCGTGTTTGTCTCCCATCCTATCGTTCCTTCTCTCATTGTGTCTATTGTGAGTGGTCTTTGCTTCCTGTGATTGCGCATACATGTTCTTACCATTGCATTTTAGGAGGTCTGGGGGGCTGGATTGGTGTATTTTCTTTTCTTTTTGTTACTATGCTCATTCCCTTTTAGCTTCCTTAGACAGCTGTGATTGTATTTTGCGCTTGTTATGGCTTGTGAAGTTCACTCTCCTGTTTGGGCTGCGCCCTTCTTGTCATGTTCTTTGTATTATGGGGACACATTTTTCCCGACTGTGTGTGTGTGTGTGTAATTGTTTGTATTAAAATCAATAAAAATGTTGAATATGAAAAAAAAACATTGACAAAACAAATAAAAATTTTTTATTTTTTTTACATTATATTAAAAGCAATATAATAATAAAAAAAAGATCATGACTACTTCCCTTTAAGGCCTGGAAGACTCAATCCCAAAGGATTTACCATCATACTTGTTTGGCTTATTTAAGTTGGTGTGAATAACCACCAGTTCCACACCCGCTGTTTTTCCATCCCGCGTATTCTGGCCTTCCTCCACGTCGGTTTGAGTTCGGGATGCACGATGCATCAAAACTTCGATACTGTGCATCCCCAAACTGTTCGATACCGTTGTTTCATGTATTTCGATACTAAGCAGTGCGGCCGCACAGCTCAGTATAGTAACACATGAATGTATGAGAGCGGGGCTGTGGATGTGTGATACATGTGTAATACAGCCACTGCCCCGCCCTGGAGTACTGACAAGTGCACGCCGTCAGGATGATAAGATGCGGCCAGCGCTGCACTAATGATTGCCGGCACTAAAGACAGAACATGGCGGGCGCACTACAAAACACCCCATGTTCTGTCTTCAGTGCCTGCGCCTGCGATTATTAGTGCAGCGCCGGCCGCATCTCCTCATGCTGACCGCGCGCGCACTTAATGTCAGGAGCGGGGCAATGGTTGTATTACACAGCTGCAGCCCCGCTCTATAACGGCGGAGATCAAAGAAACCTCTCCTCTCCGCCGCTATTCTCCTGAAGGCTGCGATCAAAGCTGACTGCAGCATTCAGGAGAAAATGAGAAGGGGGGGATGGCCCTGGATCGCGTTACAGGGAATTCCTGTGATGCGATTGAGGGCCATACCATATATGGCCAGACAGCCCAGGGTCTATTGAAGGATCCCAGGGCTGTCTTACCTCAGTATGCCCTAACAGGAGATATTGTATGTCCTAACAACTGCCTGTGTACATAGGCTAATGTACTGGCATATATCTGATATATCCAGTACACTAAAGTTTAAAAATAAAGTAATACTAAATGTAAAAAAATACACGTATACCTTTTTTTTTTTTTTTTTTTTTTACAATACACATTAAAATAAGTCTCAATACATAAAACATACACATTCGTTATTGGTGCGGCCGTAATAACCTGCACAACAATTTTTTTGCGGCATTTATGATGTGTATGCTGTAATTTTTTTTAAATAAAAACTACTTTCACTTATTAACCCCTTAAGGACGCAGCCACTTTTGGACCAAATGACAGAGCCTCATTTTTTAAATCTGACGTGTGTTACTTTATGTGGTAATAACTCGGGAATGCTTTTACCTATCCAAGCGATTCTGAGATTGTTTTCTCGTGACATATTGTACTTTATGTTAGTGAAAAAATTTGGTCGATATATTCAATATTTTTGTGTGAAAAACACCAAAATGTTGAGAAAATTTGCAAAAAATTTGCATTTTCTAAATTTAAATGTATCTGCTTGTAAGACAGATAGTTATACCGCACAAATTAGTTACTAGCTAACATTTCCAATGTCTACTTTAGATTGGCATAATTTTTTGAACATCCTTTTATTTTTCTAGGACGTTACAAGGCTTATAAGTTTAGCAGGAATTTCTCACATTTTCAAGAAAGTTTCAAAAGCCCATTTTTTTTTTAGGGAACAGTTCAGTTGTGAAGTGGCTTTGAGGGCCTTATATATTAGAACCCCTTACAAATTACCCCACTTTAAAAACTGCACCCCTCAAAGTATTCAAAACAGCATTCAGAACGTTTTTTTTAACCCTTTAGGCGTTTCACAGGAATTAAAGCAAAGTAGCGGGGAAATTTACAAATTTCAATTTTTTTTGCAGAAATTAAATTATTTTTTTTTAAACTCGTTTTATTAAAGAGTAACATAGTCTTACATATTAACACAAAGCGTATCAGTATGACATTATCAGATATACATTGACATCAAATTCACAATTCGGAATTTACAGTCCGCATTTTACAATACTTGAGACTGGAAACAGAGGGAAAGCAGCATTGGTATTGTTAATATACACAGCATGCTGCACAAAAGACAATATATATCGTTACAGTACAAGGCTATCATTGTGTCAACAGCAGGGAGTCACGTAAATCAACATATCTATGTGGTGTATATTGTGTAAGTGGTGAGTTACACCAAGGACCCCATACCTTCATAAATTTTTCCACACAACCCCTATGTCGGTACACCACTTTAGCGTAGGCTAGCATGGAATTTTCTAAGGCCTTCCATTGGGATAAAGTAGGGGGCTTAGGGCCCATCCATCGAAGAGCAATTGACTTGCGGGCCATGAACAACACTTCCCTCAAGAATGTTCTAGTGTGGCTTGACCATATTTCCTCAGACGTAAGTCCGAACAGACACAATTCAGGCAAGAGTGGGAGTGGAAACTGTAAAATCCAATTAAGTAAATCTATAACCTCCTTCCAAAATGATTGAATCCATGGACACATCCATATCATGTGCCAGAAATCAGAGTCCACGGCACCACATCTGTGGCAATCAGTAGTAGGGCACCTACCCATCTTATGAAGTCTAACCGGAGTTAAATAGGTCTGATGTATTATGAACAGCTGCGTCATTCTATTGTTAGCGGCCGGAGATACCATTAAATGAGATTGTAAAATATCATTCCACATCTCATTGTCCAAATCAGGGATAAGACCTTTCCACTTATCTTCGACTGCCAGCGGAGCAGCCGTTCATTTCGCCTGTATGAGGATGGAGTATATGGCAGAAATTAAACCCCTAGGGCCTTGTGATTTAAAAACTCCTATGAGGGGAAAATTCGATATGTTCCTCCCAGTGTGAGGAAATTGAGAGTGGAGCGCATGTCTAACTTGTAAAAAGCGTTCCTAGGAATATCAAATGCCTCCTGTATTTGTGTAAATGACATGACATCCCCCTCTATATATAAGTCCCCCACACAAGTAACTCCATGTCCTATCCAGAATTGTGGATCCAGCGAGGCTGTCAGGTGTATCAGTGATGGGTTATGCCATAAAGATTGTTCAGCCACTACTTCCGTGAATGATAGAAGTTTTTTGGTTGCCTGCCAGACCTGGGCAGCTACTCTATATAGAGGTAAGAGCTTCCTACGTGAGTGAGGCATACCCTCCAGTATAGGCCATATAGGTAAATCTAAGTAAAATGCTAGATAGTATTCTCTATTAGGCAAGGCCTCCATATTGACCCATGTGGTAAGATATCGCAGTTGACCAGATAAGTAATACAGGTAGAAGTCTGGAAGGGATGTGCCACCCATTAATTTAGGTCTCTGTAAAGAAGTTTGTTTGAGTTTCGGCCTACCAGATCCCCATATGAAGGAAGGTAAAAGAGTGTGTACGGCCTTAAAAAATGACAGTGGTACTGGTACCGCTATATGTTCTAGCAAATAGAGACACTTCGGAAGTATAATCATTTTGACCAGGTTAATGCGACCCACCACTGCCAAAGGAAGTGAGCCCCACACTTTAAATTTATCCTTGATATAATCCAATAGAGGATAGATGTTATTTTGCATATCTGAGCCATGAACCTTACTAATTACTATGCCCAGATATTTGAAACTCGGTACCACCTTCAGCCCACTTTCTACTGGAGCCCAACCCGCTTCCTGCAAGGGAAGAAAATAGGACTTAGTCCAGTTGATACATAGTCCAGAGTACCTCCCAAACCTATCTATCGATTCTATCGCAACCGGCAAAGTATCCTTAGGTTTAGACATGAATAGGATCATATCATCAGCATACAAGCCGATTCTGTCCTCTCTACCTCCCAACTGTATGCCCTGGTATGACTGATGTTGCCGTATGACCAGTGCCAGTGGTTCAATTGCTATTTCAAACAGGAGGGGGGATAAAGGGCATCCCTGTCTGGTTCTCCTTGCCAAGTGAAAATATGGGGACAAGAGTCCATTGACCAAAATTTGAGCTCTAGGGGATTTATATAACGTGGATATCCATCCGATGAACCCGGGACCAAACCCAAATCTCTGCAGTACTGCCAACAGGTAAGGCCATTCGACCGAGTCGAAGGCCTTAGCTGCGTCTAGTGAAGACATGGCCCAGTTCTCTTTCAATGCCAGTCCAACTTGCATTATGACTTGTGCGCTACGATGTCGACTTTCCAGGCATAAAGCCTGATTGATCAGGGTGGATTATGCTTAAAATTACAGCGTTCAATCTATTTGCCAGTATTTTAGTCAAAACTTTGTAGTCGCTGTTCAACAGTGATATCGGCCGATATGACCCACACTCCATAGGGTCTTTATCTGGTTAGAGTAATATCACAACAGTGGTGTCATTGAGCGATTCAGGTAGGCAACCCTAAGTATGGGAATGTAAAAACATGGTATGCAGCACTGGGGTCAATACTTCAGAATTACAATAGACCTCCACAGGTATTCCATCAGGGCCGGGGACTTGCCCTTCGCCATATCCTGGAGTGCACGGGTGACTTCCTCCTCTGTAATGTCTGCCTCTAGTGACTGTCTATCATGGTCAGACAAAGTGGGAAAAGTAATTCCATCCAGATAGACCGAGAGTTCCCCCATGTCGTACTGCATCTTAGTGGAATACAGTTCTCTATAGTAGTGCGCAAACCTATCCGCAATTCCCTTATTATCCATTATAATATCACCATCTGGCCCTTTCATTTTAAGAATAGAAGGAGATTGGGAGTTCTGCCGTACCAGGTATGCGAGAAGCTTACTGGACTGACCACCAAGTTCAAACTGAGTCTGTTTAAAGAAAAATTGTTTACGATGTGCACGTTCCTGCAATAGTAGCAGATATTGTCTCCCCGATTCTAGCCAAGTCTGCCTATTGGCATCTGTAGGGTCTGCCACATAAATTGTCTCCAGATCCGAGCATTTCCCAGCTAGGTCGTCCTCCATTTTAGAAGGAGAGCGCTTTACATACGATATGGATGATTTAAGGCAACCCCTAAGATAGGCCTTAGACGTATCCCGCAAAACACCCGCATTCTCAAAATCCTTGTGATTCTGCAAAAATACCTGTAGTTGGTCGGGTATCCTATCGTTTGTACCTATGACTGTTAACCAGAAGGGGTGAATTTTCCATCCCCTGGTTCTGAGGATATCAGGGAGTTGAAAATGAGCCAAGACAGGAGAGTGATCTGACACACCCCCTAGGTTTGTACACAATTTGGGGTGACATTACCATTAACAGGACGTTACCAAATATGTAGTCTATTCGTGACAATGAGCTGTGCCACAAAGAGGAGCTGGTGTTGGGGAATAGAGACCGATAAATACCAGTCCATCCTACCTCCTCCATCAGTACGCGAAGGTGGGTGTCTGAAGCATGTGGAGTCACCGGCATTTGGTTGTGTCGAAGTCTATCCATGGTCATATTAAAATCCCCCATACAAAGCAGCCTAGCTCCCGGATATGCCGCCGAAAAGGCAACCGCCTGGTGTATTACCGACACCGGGGGGGGGGGGGGATATGCACACCTAGCAGTACATAAGAAACATTATTTATATAGGCATGTACGAACACATATCTCCCATTATCATCAATCTGTACGGTATCCACCTCCCACCTGAGAGACTTATGCACAAGTATGGATACCCCACGTGAGTAGGACGAGTAACAGCAGTGGCAGGACCATTGAACCCACTGTCTGTTCAACACACGCAATTTATCTGTGGTCAAGTGGGTCTCTTGTATACACAAAATGTGCGGCGAATATTTTCTAACCTGTGTAAAGACCATTGCCCTTTTCCTAGCTGTACCCAACCCCCTCACATTCCATGACATCACCGTTATGTTAGCCATTGGACATGTTACATAAATGGTAAGTGAGGGGAGGGGCCCCCAAAAGACATATAATCATACTGCGGAATGAGCCGATATAGGTGTGTAAGACTTAAACCATGAACCTTTTCAAAGCTGTGGTACAGAAAGGGAACACACGTACCAGATAACATATGCGTGCAGCACTCAAGAAGGCAATTTAGTCTCAACAGTGACGACATTGTACCTGTGCCGTAGTGGCTTAACATATACGGGGGAAGAACCCATGTGTCAGTATATGAATATACACCTAGTATCTATGTAAGCAAGATATAAAAAGCGAAAGAAAATGTATGTGTGACGGTTAGCAGGGACCTTTAAAACCATGAACATTATCTAGAATATGTCAGAGAGAAGCAAAGCACAGGCAATGCAGCACAGCGTCCATCTTGACAATGAGAATAACCAGTTCAAGGATACAAAGAATTAGGACGCGGAAGATCACACAGCCATCTCTCCGGTGGGCAGTATAGCAGCCTTCACATGGCACAACGGAGAATCTCAGTTCCGCGGCGGAAGTCTCTGGCGACTCACCCAGTCGTCTGCGTCCTTTGGGGTTTCAAAGAAAAGTGACCGATCTCCATCCACGATTCGCAGCCTAGCAGGATACGCCATAGAATATGGGATTTGTAGATCCCGAAGCCTCCGTTTCACCGACATGAATGTAGCGCGCCTTTTCTGTAACTCTGTGCTGAAGTCAGGAAATATTGACACTGCAGCTCCATTATATCTGATATCCTGCTTCTTCCGAGCCTGACGTAGAATCAAATCCCGGTCATTGCTATTCAATAAGCGCGCCAGCATAGGCCTAGGGGGCGCCCCCGGTGGCAAGGGACGCGCCGGCACCCTGTGAGCCCTCTCCACCGCAAAAGCTGCAGAGAATACCGCATCAGGGAAGAGCTCATGCAGCCATTTGACCATAAAGCCAATAGAATCCTGACCTTCCACTTTCTCAGGCAATCCCAATATTCTGATGTTATTTCGGCACAGGCGATTTTCTAGGTCATCAGATTTCTGCTTCCATATTTCGGCTGCTTCTTCCAAGGCGGATAGGGCCCGGGGTACCGGATCAAGCCGATCCTCCAGGCCAGAAATTCGTTCCTCAGCATGAGATATATGCTCCCTCAGGGCTTGCATGTCGTGCCTTATGAGGCCTATATCGATCTTAACCTCCTCCAGCTTACATGTGAGCGAGGTTTTGCAGGATGAAATCGCCAGTAGCAGTTTGTCAGAGACCTCCTTCAGGGTGAGTTCAGGCACCACAGGCTCCACAAAAGTGGAGCTTCTCGCTGCTGCCGGCTTGTCCGCCCCTCGCGCACGCTGTGGCATCGGCGAGCGCCCGCCATCTTGGCCCTCGCCTCGTGCAAACTCCTGCAGCTTCTCCGCCGCTGACTGCCCTGGTGTGGGACCCATTACCGTCTCTCTGGATAGTAGATCGACCTGCGACTGTGCGGATATATTATAGTACAGGTAGGATGTCAGCAGGATCAAGAAATCATGGACTCAGTACGGAGCTACTGTTTCATGCGACCAGTCTCGTTGCGCGCCCAGCCATGCCCCCGCAGAAATTCAATTTTAATCAATTTTTCCTGTAATACTGAAGGTTTTTACCGGAGAAGCACGACTGAATATTTATTGCCCTTATTCTGCAGTTTTTTTAAATATCCCACATGTAGCCCTAGTGCGCTAATGGACTGAAACACCGGCCTCAGAAGCAAAGGATCACCTAGTGAATTTTAGGGCCTTCCTTTTCCTAGATTATATTTCAGGCACCATGTCCGGTTAGAAGAGGTCTTGTGGTGCCGAAACAAAGGAAACACCACAAAAAATACCCCATTTTGGAAACTACACCCCTTGAGGAATTCATCTAGGGGAGTAGTGAGCATTTTGACCCCACAGGTGTTTCATAGATTTCATTAGAATTGGGCAGTGAAAAATTACATTATTATTACATCTAGGGGTGTAGTGAGCATTTTTCCCCACAGGTGTTTCATAGATTTCATTAGAATTGGGCAGTGAAAAATTACATTATTTTCCAATAACATGTAGCATTATCTCAAAATTTGTAATTTTTTCAACAAATAAATGAGGAAAAGCACCCCAACATTTGTAAAGCAACTTCTCCAGAGTACGCAAATAACAAACATGTGGTCATAAACTGCTGTTTGGGCAAGCGGCAGGACTTGGAATGGAAGGCACGCCATTTAGCTTTTGGAGCGCTGATTTTTTCTGGATTGGTTTCTCTGCACTATGTCGCATTTGTAAAGCTCCTAAGGTACCAGTACAGTGGAAACCCCCCAAAAGGAAACTACACCCCTTAAGGAATTCATCTAGGGGTGTAGTGAGCATTTTGACCCCACAGGTGTTTCATAGATTTCATTAAAATTGGGCAGTGAAAATGAAAAATTACATTATTTTCCAATAAAATGTAGCGTTACCTCAAAATTTTTAATTTTTTTCAACAAATAAATGAGGAAAAGCACCCCAACATTTGTAAAGCAACTTCTCCAGAGTACGGAAATACCAAACATATGGTCATAAACTGCTGTTTGGGCAAGCGGCAGGACTCGGAAAGGAAGGCACGCCATTTAGCTTTTGGAGTGCTGGATTGATTTCTCTGCACCATGTGGCATTTGTAAAGGTACCAGTGCAGTAGAAACCCCCCAAAAGTGACTCCATTTGGGAAACTACACCCCTCAAGGAATTTTTCAAGTGGTATAGTGAGCATTTTGACCCCACAGGTGTTTCATACACTGGGCAGTAAAAAAATAAAATTTAGAAAATGTTGCTTTAGCCCCAAATTCATCATTTTCACAAGGGGTTAAAAGAGAAAAAGCACCAACAGTTTGTTACGCAATTTCTCCTGAATACGGCAATTCCCTATTTGTTGAGATAAACTGCTGTTTGAGCACATGGCAGGGCTCACAAGGTAAAGAGCTCATGCAACATCTGAGGCCTACTACGATGGCATTTACTGCCCTGTGTCATGAAAACAGAGGATCTGGGTTGTCAAAACATTAGAAACCCAGAAAAGTGACCCCATTTAGGTAACTAAACCCCTCAAAGAATTCATCTAGCGGTATAGTGAGAAGATTTAGATTGTAATGTAACACCTTTCAAGGTATTCATCTAGGGGTATAGTGAGAATTTTTAATTTGTGAAGTGACAACCCTCTAGGTATTCATCTAGGGGTATAGTGAGAATTTTTTAATTGTGAAGTGATAACCCTCTAGGTATTCATCTAGGGGTATAATAAGAAATACTTTAATTTTAGTAACTAAAGAGGGCAACCTGGAAAACCTGCTATGGAGGGAGAGGGAATGGCAGGCCCCACTACCAACCTTCCCACCATTCCATAAAATCCAGCCCAAAAAATAAATCAAAGGCCTCAGCAAAAAAAGATTTGCTGAGACAACCAATCTCATCTGGATTTATTCCTCTCACCCAGATTTGCAACCTGGATGAGACAGACTCCCTCGGGTCCTTGGTATAGTGAGAAATGTTAGTTTTGTTTTTAGGTGTTTTTTTTACAAATTTTAAATGATCAAATTTTAAATGGGGCTGGTCAGTAAAAAAAAATTATAATTGGTCATGGCCAATATGGGAGTCAGAAAAGGTGAATGAAGAATAAATAAATTAAAAATCTAAGGAGGTATGATATATTTTTAAACATTGTTTCATGCACAGGCCGGGATTTGTGGGACATGTCTCGCAATGGTATGTGGTGTCCTTATGAATGCCTCGCTTGGCACACACACGGCATTTTTTTGGGGCTTCTGTTTTTTTTCAGTGGGGGGGAATTCTGTGGGGAAATGCTGGCCGGGAATTATCTTGCTAACGGGAGAACCGGATGAACTGCCCTCCCCAAATATCAGGGACTTGACTACCTTTTCCTGAAATTGCAGGAACGTATCCCCACTGCCGGCTTGTATCTGCAGAGGACAAAGGCATTGTATTAAGCCATCTGTGTAAGATGCACAGATGGCTTTTTATACCATACCTTGGTCTTGCGCATGGCGCTGTATGGCTTTATGACCTGGTCAGACAAGTCAACGCCACCCATATATTTGTTGTACTCCTGTACACAATATGGTTTTGGGACTTGAGTGGTGGATCCGCGTACAGTGACAAGGCTGCCTCTGCTGTCGTGTATGCTGGTCAGCATAAGGACGTCCCTTTTATCCTTATACTTCAGGAGGAGCAGATCGTTGCTGCACACAGCTCTGCTCTCTCCTAATTTTGGTATCTGACCCAGCAATTTTTTTGGGGAGGCCCTTCTGATTTCTGCGGATTGTTCCGCACGCCAAAGTGGATCTGGACGAGAGAACTTTTAACAATGGGACACTGTTATAAAATTTGTCCAGATATAAATGATATCCTTTGCCGAGCAAAGAATGGATAAGATCCCATACGATCTTTCCACTAATTCCTAGGAAGGGAAGGGGGGCAATCTGGGGGATCTATATGGGAGTCTTTCCCCTCATAAACTCTAAAAGAGTGAGTGTAACTGGTGGCACTTTCACAGAGTTTATACAGTTTTATGCCGTACCGGGCTCTTTTATTGTTTAGATACTGCCTGAAGTGCAGTCTACCCTTGAAGCTCACTAATGATTCATCAGCTAAAATATTTTGTTGGGGGGGGGTATAAACTTGGGTAAAACTTTGGGAGTAGTGGGCAATCAATGGTCTTATTTTATACAGCCTATCAAAATGTGGGTCCTGTGGGCGTGGGCACTGACTATTATCATTGTAATGAAGAAATTTTACGATGGCTTCGAATCGCATCCTTGTCATTACTGTACGGTAAAGGGGGGTGTTATATAAAATATCAGGGGACCAATAGTCTCTAATACTGGGTTTTTTTATGAGACCAAAACATAAAAATAAGACCCAAAACTTCCGCAATTCCACTGTGTTTGTGGGGGTCCAATTTTGGCCTCTCCCATAAAATGAGTCGAGATTCTGGGCTATAAATTGTTCCGCATAGATGTTGGTCTGCTGGACAATTAATTCTAAAAGGGTGTCTGAAAAAAAAACTTTAAAATAATCAATGGGGCTGAAATCCGTAGTGTCAATTTCAATGCCTGAGGGGGCTGTAAATTCAGGCACCTGAGGGATATAATTGTCCGCAGCTACCCATGTCAGCTCAGGCAGAGCAGGACATACGGCTCTTCTGCGCCAATGAGGGGGGGGTGCAGACTCTGAGTCACTCGATAAAGATGAAGATGAAAGCACGAACTGTGCTTCACCTTCACTCGCGCTGTCCGTATCAGAACACATTTGATACGCTTCCTCGGCTGTGAAGACTCTTTTGGCCATAATTTTGTTCAGCTGCTAACCAACTAACTAAGTCTTTTTTTGTAACACTTTTTTTTAGTAACTCTTTTTTTTTTTTTTAAATTTTACATTTTTTAAAACTTTTTTTTAACAAAAAATAAACATCGCTACTCTCAACTGCTCAATGAGAACAGCAACCCTGCTGTATTCAAACAGTAAGCGTACCCTACCTACCAGGGGGAAAACTAAATGAGAAGTGGCATTGCTACCTAACAGGGAACTCGGGCAGTGGCCAATCTAGCGACACAGCAGGGTGATGGCGACCAGGTACTGCGACAGGTGATCGCTGGGCACAGATCACACGGCAGAAGGACACTGTGGGTGACTGAAGTTATATAATTATATATCTTACAACCAGTGGGCACCAAAGGTGGTGATCAGTGGGCACAACAGGGGCAGATCGCTGGGTTTTGGTTTTGTTTTTTAACAACTGTTCTTCACTTTCACTGTTCTTTCACTGGCGTCCGACTTTGACAAGCTCTCTGACAGGAATGAGCTCGTCAGAGCCGGAGATGCCGGCAAAACAAGTCTCCTGCGCTGTGATTTGCCTGTCAGTACTGACTGGCCAATCACAGCTCGTACGGCACGGGACCACTCTGATTGGTCCTGTGCCGCGAGTCCTACTCAGCAACTGTCTGACAGTTGCGATCAGGACGCTATCACCATGTCTATTGACATGGTGACAGTTTAAAGCTTGGGCGTAACTGTACGCCCTATTGCGGGAAATCACTTTGATTTCGGACGTACAGTCACACCCAAAAGCGGGAAGGGGCATTTATGATGTGTACGCTGTAAAAAAAATTAAAAACTAATTTCACTTATTAATGTGAGGCACGGGGTGTGATGAATTTAACCTCCATGTGCCTCACATTAATAGTAATTAACCCCATCATGTACCTTACACATTAACCCAACGTTGTCCATTAAGACTGGGAAACATGATGAGGTTAATTACTATTGATGTGAGGCACATGGAGGTTAAATTCATCATCACACCATGCGCATCACATCAGAAAATTGAAGAACTTTTTTTTTTTATTACTGTTGGCAAAAGTATCGTTTTGGTATTGAAATCGCAATTCTGGTATCGTGACATCCCTAGTTTGGATCAGGGACTCAAATTGGCTAGTCTGAAGGGGCAGGTTTCATCCCTATCTATATTCGAATGCATTTTGGCTATCCGCGCTCCAATTAACCCCTTCCCGCTTCTGCCACTTGTGACCTTCCTGGCAGAGCCTCATTTTTCAAATCTGACATGTTTCACTTTATCTGGTAATAACTTCGGAATGCTTTTACCTATCCAAACGATTCTGAGACACATTGGACTTTGTTACTAGCAAAATTTGCTCGATACAGTATTTAATTGTGAAAAACACAAAAATTTTGCAAAAAATTAGCATTTTTCTAGATTTTAAATGTATCTACTTGTAAGATAGGCAGTTATACCACACAAAATGGTTGCTAATTAACCTCCCCATATGTCTACTTTAGATTGGCATAGTTTTTTTTAACATCTTTTTATTTTTCTAGGACGTTACAAGGCTTAGAACTTTAGCAGAAATTTCTCAAATTTTTAAGAAAATTTCAAAAGGCTATTTTTACAGGGGCCAGTTCAGTTGTGAAGTGGCTTTGAGGGCCTTATACATTCGAAATCCACAATATGTCACCCCATTTTAAAAACTTCACATTTCAAAGTATTCAAAACAACATATAAAAAGTTTCTTAACCCTTTAGATTTTTCACAGGAATTAAAGCAAAGTAGAGGTGAAATTTTACAAATGTCTTTTTTTTTTGAAGAAGAAGAAGAAGAAGAAGAAATTCATTTTTAATCTTTTTTTTTTTTTGTAACACAAAGTTTTACCAGAGAAACGCAATTCAATATTTATTGCCCAGATTCTGCAGTTTCAGGAAATATCCCACATGTGGCGCTAGTGTCCTTTTGGACTGAAGCACAGGCCTCCGAAGCAAAGTAGCACCTAGTGGATTTTGGGCCTTCTTTTTGTTAAATATATTTTAGGCACCATGTCAGGTTTGAAGGGCTCTTGCGGTGCCAAAACAGTGGAAATCCCCGAAACGTGACCCCACTTGGGAAACTACACCCCTCAAGGAAATTATCTAGGGGTATAGTGAGCATTTTGACCCCACAGGTTTATTGCAGAAATTATTGAAAGTAGGCCGTGAAAATTAAAATCTACATTTTCTTTGAAAACTGTAGGTTTAGCTATTTTTTCTCATTTCCACAAGTACTAAAGAAGAAAAAGCACCGCAACATTTGTAAAGCAAATTCTCCCGAGTAAGACAACATGTGGGGTATGTTTTTAAACATTTGGACACACAGCAGGGCTTAGAAGGGAAACGGCGCCATTTGGCTGTTGGAGCTCAAATTTAGCATGAATAGTTTGCGGAGGCCTTGTCGCATTTGCAAAGCCCCTGAGGGGACAAAACAGTGGAAACCCCCCACAAGTGACCCCATTTTGGAAACTACACCCCTTGAGTAAATTATCTACGGTTATAGTGAGCATTTTGACCCCCACAGGTGTTTCATAGATTTTATTAGAATTGGACAGTGAAAATAAAAAGAATCCTTTTTTCTTCAGTAAGACGTAGCTTTAGTTAAAAAAATTTCATTTTCTCAACAAATAAAGAAAAAAAAGGATCCCCAACATTTGTAAAGCAATTTCTCCCGAGTACGGCAATACCCCATTAACCCCTTAGTGACCAGCCTATTTTAGGCCCTAATGACCAAGCTATTTCATTAGTTTTTCTATAGTCACATTCAAAGAGCTATAACTTTTTTATTTTTCCGTCGACATAGCTGTATGAGGACTTGTTTTTTGCGGGATTAATTGTTCTTTTTAATGGCACCATTTTAGGGTACATATAATTTTTTGATTAACTTATATAAACTTTTTTTTTGGGGATTAGAAAAAAAAAGCGTTTTAAATGGACGCCATTCACTGTGCGGCGTAAATAACATATATCACCTTTTATTCCATGGGTCGGTACGATTACGACTATACCGCATGTGTATAAGGCTTTTTATGTTTTAACGCTTTTGCACAATAAAAACCCTTTTGAACTAAAATTATTTGTTTTTGCATCATCGCTTTCCAAGAGCCGTAATTTTTTTGTTTTTCCGTCAATGTAGTGATTTTTGGGCTTGTTTTTTGCGGGACGAGACGTAGTTTTGATTGGTACTGTTTTGGGGTATATGGGACTTATTAATTAATTTTATTATGACTTTTTTGGGGGGGCAATGGAAAAAAAATAGCAATTTAGCAAGATAGCTTTTTTGCGTTTTTTTTTTACGATGTTCACCTTGCGGTTTAAATTACATATTATCTTTATTAATTGAGTCATTACGATCGCGGCGATACCATATATGTGTACTTTTATTTACTTTTTACACTTTTTTTTTTTAAACTCATTTTATTGAAAATACACAGTGCACATGGTATGATAAACATAACATTTTGGGTGACATGCAAGAAACCCATTATTTCAATGTAACATAACCATACAAACAACAACATCGATCTCCGTTACACAGTGAGAATAAGATGTGGTACATCCTTTTCCGGTATGTTACTGAGTATAACCATTACATTTATAGGAACAAAAGCAATGCAAATATATACAACCCTGTTATAAATACTTGTACAATCCAGGACTGATCTCGTCCAACCCCCTATCGAACCTCCCCCCCCAATTGGGGCCCGCTACCCCGTCCCTGCTTACTCAATTAAACCCCAAGACTGTTTAGGGAGGACCTGAGGTCACCTACATTAAAGAGGCTCTGTCACCAGATTTTGCAACCCCTATCTGCTATTGCAGCAGATAGGCGCTGCAATGTAGATTACAGTAACGTTTTTATTTTTAAAAAACAAGCATTTTTGGCCAAGTTATGACCATTTTTGTATTTATGCAAATGAGGCTTGCAAAAGTACAACTGGGCGTGTTGGAAAGTAAAAGTACAACTGGGCGTGTATTATGTGCGTACATCGGGGCGTGTTTACTACTTTTACTAGCTGGGCTTTCTGACGAGAAGTATCATCCACTTCTCTTCAGAACGCCCAGCTTCTGGCAGTGCAGACACAGCCGTGTTCTCGAGAGATCACGCTGTGACGTCACTTCCCCAGGTCCTGCATCGTGTCAGACGAGCGAGGACACATCGGCACCAGAGGCTACAGATGATTCTGCAGCAGCATCGGCGTTTGCAGGTAAATCGATGTAGCTACTTACCTGCAAACGCTGATGCTGCTGCAGAATCAACTGTAGCCTCTGGTGCCGATGTGGCCGACACGATGCAGGACCTGTGAGTGACGTCACAGATCTGCACTGCCAGAAGCTGGGCGTTCTGAAGAGAAGTGTATGATACTTCTCATCAGAACGCCCAGCTAGTAAAAGTAGTAAACACGCCCCGATGTACGCACATAATACACGCCCAGTTGTACTTTTACTTTTCAACACGCCCAGTTGTACTTTTGCAAGCCTCATTTGCATGAATACAAAAATGGCCATAACTTGGCCAAAAATGCTCGTTTTTTAAAAATAAAAACGTTACTGTAATCTACATTGCAGCGCCTATCTGCTGCAATAGCAGATAGGGGTTGCAAAATCTGGTGACAGAGCCTCTTTAAATGATGCAAGAGGCGATGAGCACCAACTACCCCACACTTCCAGGAATTTATACGGACATCCCCGATGTTTGTATACTAGATTAGCGTAAGGTATTACTGAGTTGAGCAGTGATTTCCATTGTGGAACCGTTGGGTGAAGATCTCCCATCCAACGAAGTGCAATAGCCTTCCTGGCCATGAACAGGGTTTCCCGTAGAAATATACCTTCATAGTGTGTCCAGGAGTTTGGTGGGAACAGACCCAACAAACATAGCCCAGGCTCACAGGGGACTCGTTTACCTGTTACTGATGAGAGAAAGTCTGTGACCTCTCTCCAGAATTTAGCTATTACCGGGCAGTGCCACACCATATGGTCAAAGTCTGCCCGACCATGCTGGCATCTTTTACAACTAGCCGAGGAAGATCTGCCCATATGCAATAGCCTGGTAGGAGTTATATAACATCTATGGATAATATATAGCTGCGTCATTTTATTATTAGCCGCCGGTGAAACCGCAAGATGTGAAGACATTGCATCAAGCCAATCCTCCTCAGTCAGGTTCGGAATCAGCCCCTTCCATCTGAGTTCCACCGCACATCCCGCATGTGCTAACCATTGAGACAGCAGGAACGTGTAGACTACTGATATCAGGCCCCGCAGGCCTTGTGTTCGAAGCACCCCTATAAGGGGTAGGGAAGATATCAAAGTCTGAGCGTGTCTGAATTGGGCCCTGAGAGCGTGGTGCAGCTGTACACATCTAAATGTATCCCTCTCTGGCACCTGGAATGTATCTTGTATCTCCCTTGCTGATAACGCGTGTCCATCTCCAGTACTCAAATGTTTCATTTGTGTCACCTCTAAACCCTCCCAGAATGCATGATCCTGAAATCCCAAAAAGTGAGGTAATCCATGGTTGGACCACAACGGCAACTCCGCTACCGTATCTTTAAATTTCATCAGTGATTTTGCATGAGCCCACACCTGCTTCGCCAGTTTAATCAACGGTAACGTATGCTTAGGGCTAAAATCATGTGGTTCTAGAACGGGCCATAAGTTAGGTACTCTGAGAAAATGTGCTAAATGATGTTCGGCATTGGGCAATGGATGATCCAACATCCACAGCCTAATATATCTAAGTTGACCTGCCAAATAGTATAAAAACACATCCGGTAGGGCCGCTCCCGCCCTCTGCTTGGGCCTCTGCAGAGTGTCTATTTTGAGCTTATGTCTATTCTTTCCCCAGATAAATGGAGTAAATATAGAGTTGACCAAATTAAAGAACTTTTTAGGAACCATTGTGTCCGCGTGTTCCAAGACATATAGCAATTTAGGTAGCACAACCATTTTAATTAGGTTAATTCTACCCGCCACTGATAAGGGGAGTGAATTCCAGACTGCAAATTTATCTTTCAAATATGAAAGTAGGGGGTACACATTAATATCGTATGAGTGTGAACTATCCCTAGATATCCAAACTCCCAGGTATTTAAAACTATGCACCACTTGTAGACTCTGAAAATGTGAGCCCCACCCACAATTGTTAGAATGGAGAGGCATGAGATAGGACTTACTCCAGTTAACATGCAGGCCCGAAAAACTGCTAAACACCTCCATCAATCTCATAGCCCTAGGTAATGAGGCATTCGGGTTGGCCAGGAACAGCAGCATATCGTCAGCGTAAAGTCCTATGCGGTCTTCTCGCGGTCCGATCCGAATGCCCTGAAAGGCCATATCTCTTCGAATCCCTATAGCCAGGGGCTCTATGGCAAGTGCGAACAATAAGGGGGACAATGGGCACCCCTGTCTCGTACCCCTATGAAGCAAAAAGGAGGGGGACAAAATCCCATTAACCACTACCGAGGCTCGAGGCTCTTTATATATGATCGTAATCCATTTGATAAAGGTAGTCCCGAACCCAAATTTCCTGAGCACCTCACATAGGTATGTCCACTCTACAGAGTCAAATGCCTTGGCTGCATCCAAGGATGCCAGCGCCCAATCCTGCTGCTCCCACCACCCCATCTGAGTAACCACCTGAGCTCTACGAATACTATCCGAAGTGGATTTCCCTGGTATAAAACCGGTCTGATCAGAGTGTATGACATCATTGATGACCCGCGCTAGTCTGTTGGCCATTAATTTAGTCAGTATCTTATAGTCTATGTTAAGCAGTGATATGGGGCGGTAAGAACCACAATCCTCTGGGTTCTTGCCTGGTTTTAGAATAACTACTATGGTAGCTTCTTTCATAGAATCCGCCAGGTCACCCGCCAATAAGCACGCCTCAAATAGAGAAAGAAGTTGGGCTGACATAACCTCAATATATTGAATATATACTTCCAGAGGAATCCCATCCGGGCCCGAGGCCTTACCTTTAGTCATATCCAATATACACTCAGAAATCTCCTCCACTGTGAAGGGGGACTCGAGTAACTCACAACCCTCCTCCGACAACTGTGGAAACTGCATGTCATCCAAATATTTCCCCAACTCTTCCATTGAGTGCCCAGCCCTAGACGTATATAAGTCCCTATAGAAGTCTGCAAATTGAGCCACTATTTCCTGGGAGGTATGGACCAAAACATTCTGAGCATTTCGAATGTTCAACACTGGAGGAGACAAGGTATTCTGTCTCACCACATGAGCCAAGAGTTTGCCGGATTGGTTACCCAATTCAAAAAAGGATTGGCCAGTGAAGAAGATTCTACGGTCCGCCTTCTCCTGCAATACTAGAAGATAATCTCTCCCCACCGAGAGCCAAGCCTCCCTGTTTTGCGGGGAGGGATCACCCACAAACGCGGCCTCCAATTCTCCACACTTTTCCGCCAAATCCTTTTCCCTTTGGGCCGAGGAGCGCTTCACAAATGATATTGATGATTTCAGGCAGCCTCTCAAATACGCTTTCAGCGTATCCCATCGTAGTAACCCATTCTGCTCCTGCCTATGTGCTTCAAGAAAGACATCTAGCTGATCTGGGATCCTATCGTTTGGTTTGATTAATTGGAGCCAAAACGGGTGAATATTAAGGGCCCCCCTCCTACCCACCTCCGGTAGTGACATTTGCAGGAGAATCGGACTGTGATCAGAAATTGCTCTGGGAAGATGTTCAATGCTTTCCATAGAATTATATACAGAGGACGTGCCAAAAATATAATCTATACGAGACAATGCATCAAATTGTGGTGTGTGACATGTGAATTCACGAAGTCCCATATGACTAACTCTCCATAGATCTACCCAACCTATCTCCTCCATTAATGAGGCTAATGGGGAGACCCCTTGTCTTGCGTCACCCTCTCCCCTCAACAGGAACCTATCAATAGACTGATCCATTATAAGGTTCAGGTCTCCTAGGAGGATCACTCTGGCTTCTTGATATGCGGAAGCAAAGGAAACCGCCTCCCTAAGTAGTGCCAGAGACCCTGGCGGTGGGTTATATATCCCCATTACGACATAAGGTGTGGAGTTAATGTTGGCATGCACAAATACGTATCTCTCCTCAGGATCAATTCTGGTATGCATCACTTCCCACCTAAGAGTTCTATGTATTAATAGAGATACCCCTCTAGAGGCAGAAGTTCTAACAGAGTGTCTACTCCACTGAATCCAGGGCTTACATAAAAACTGTACTGTGTCTGCTGTCAGATGCGTCTCCTGAAGACAAATTATATGTGGGTTCACATTCTTAAGCACAGAGAAAATCATATTCCGTTTCCTTGGAGTCCCCATGCCCCTCACATTAGAGGACAAGAACTTAAGTGACGCCATACTTAGAAAACTCTCTATGTACTGATAACAGCCCTTCCCTCTCCCCCCTCTCCCTAGGTAGTGCCATTCCCTGATATGCAGCTCTCAAAATGTAAGGTACTCGTTGTCTGACATAGTGTAAAACAGAGATCAAAAACATGAACCACATAAAAACCCAGTTAGCCATCAGGAGCTCAACAGGAGCTCAAGAGCTATATACTATATATGAAAGGGGTAGCTTCCACCGCTAAGGAATATACACAGTGGAATCACAAATCAGGCTGCGTACTCCAACAAATTCCCCCCTATAATGTGCTTTACTGTGCCACAGAATTAGAGGAACAACCACCCGTTGGTCAGAATCCCCCTATTAACACTTCGGTAACCTACTACAATCACATATCGTAACAAGAGTAATATTGATCTGGAACCATTCTGAACTCCGGATCCCCTTATAAGCATGTTACAGGAAGATAAAGCATTATGAAAGGAAACTTTAAACATTGTCTCCCCCATGTATAACCTCTCCCCACATGCAAGACAGCAAATGACCGTTCAGGATACATATTCACCATGCCCGCGCTTAAGTCCCCAAGAAAATCTTCATCTTCTAGGCGACCTCATATTCCTCAGCAACCATTCATCCGCCTCCTCAGGGTTGGCAAAAAATACTGCTCGATCTCCATCGACGACTCTCAAGCGGGCCGGATAAGCCATAGAATATGGAATTTGTCGGTCTCGCAGCTTTCGTTTAATCATCACAAACGATGCGCGTTGACGTTGTAGTTCCGGAGAGAAATCGGGGAAAATCGACACCGTGACGTTATCCACTTTAATAGCCCCCTTGCGTCTGGCTGCCTGCAGGACCAGATCCCGGTCCTTACAATTTAACAATCTCGCCAGGAATGGTCGAGGGTTCGCTCCAGGGGGTGGCGGCCTCGCCGGAACCCTGTGCGCTCTTTCCACTGCAAAAGCCTGCAAAAACACGGTATCTGGAAACATATCTCTCAGCCATTTCTCTGTAAACTCGTCCGGGCGGGATCCTTCTGCTCGTTCTGGTAGGCCTATGATGCGAAGGTTGTTCCTCCTCAGCCTGTTCTCCAAATCATCCGCTTTCTGGCGCCATAAATCAACCTTGCCAGAGAGGTCCCGAAGTGTGTGGGGTATATTAGCTGTACGGTCCTCCAGGTCCGACAACCTGTTTTCAGCATGCGCGACTCGGTCCCTCAAGTTGTGCAAATCCTGCCTCAGGAGACCCACATCCACCTTAACCTCCTCTATTTTTGTTGTGATCGAGGTCTTGGTCTCTAATATCGCCGCCAGCAGCGTCTCCGATACTTGCTGCAATGTCAGGCCAGGCTGTGCTGTTACCTCAGCCGCAGGGCGTAACTCTGACTGCCCTCCAGAAACTTTTGCCGGCCCCTCTGCTCCACACTGTGAGGACTCGCCGCGGGCGCCATCTTGGACCGCACCCCGGGCAAACTCCTTCAACTTCTCCGCAGCTCCCGCCGCTTTTGACGGACCCATTTTGCTCCTCGTGGGTCTCTTACCCCTCCTCCGCAAGTTATAAGAAATGGTGGCAACAGTAATTCCTAAATAATAGGGGTCTCTGGTCAGAGCCGAAGTTCCGTGCGACCGCTCACATCAGTGCCTGGCCACGCCCCCTACTTTTTACACTTTTACTAAATAAAACCATGGTTTTATTTTATTTTTTTTACTGTCATTTTTATTAATAATCTTTATTTCACATTTATTACTTATTTTATTAGTCCCACTAGGGGACTTCACTGTGTGATCTTCAGATTGCTGCTATAATGCTTTGGTATACTTAGTATACCAGAGCATTATTGCCTGTCAGTGTAAACCTGACAGGCAATATACACCGTGTTCCAAATTATTATGCACATTGGATTTAAGTGTCATAAACATTTAATTATTAGTTTTTCAATGAAACTCATGGATGGTATTGTGTCTTAGGGCTCTTTGGATCATTGTAATCAATCTCCGACACCTGTGATAATTAGTTTGCCAGGTGTGCCCAATCAAAGGAAAACTACTTAAGAAGGACGTTCCACATTATTAAGCAGGCCACAGGTTTCAAGCAATATGGGAAAGAAAAAGGATGTCTCTGCTGCCGAAAAGCGTGAAATAGTGCAATACCTTGGACAAGATATGAAAACATTGGATATTTCAAGAAAACTTAAGCGTGATCATCGTACTGTGAAAAGATTTGTGGCTGATTCAGAGCACAGACGGGTTCGTTCAGATAAAGGCATAATGAGGAAGGTTTCTGCCATACAAATTAATAGGATTAGGAGAGCAGCTGCTAAAATGCCATTGCAAAGCAGCAAACAGGTATTTGAAGCCGCTGGTACCTCTGGAGTCCCGCGAACCTCAAGGTGTAGGATCCTCCAGAGGTTTGCAAGTGTGCATAAAGCTTGGCCACCCCTAAACAATGCTCACAAGCAGAAACGGTTGCAGTGGGCTCAGAAATACATGAAGACTAATTTTCAAACCGTGTTGTTTACTGATGAGTGCCGTGCAACCCTGGATGGTCCAGATGGATGGAGTAATGGATGGTTGGTGAATGGCCACCATGTCCCAACAAGGCTGCAACGTCAGCAAGGAGGTGGCGGAGTCATGTTTTGGGCTGGAATCATGGGGAGAGAGCTGGTAGGCCCCTTTAGTGTACCTGACGGTGTGAAAATGACCTCTGCAAATTACGTAGAGTTTATGACTGACCACTTTCTTCCGTGGTACAAAAAGAACCGTGCCTTCCGTAGCAAAATTATCTTCATGCATGACAATGCACCATCTCATGCTGCAAAGAATACCTCTGTGTCATTGGCTGCTATGGGCATAAAAGGAGAGAAACTCATGGTGTGGGCCCCATGTTCCCCTAACCTCAACCCTATTGAGAACCTTTGGAGCATCCTCAAGCAAAATATGTATGAGGGTGGGAGGCAGTTCACATCAAAACAGAAGCTCTGGGAGGCTATTCTGACATGCTGCAAAGATATTCAAGTAGTAACTGTCCAAATACTCACAAATTCAATGGATGCAAGAATTGTGAAGGTGATATCAAAGAAGGAGTCCTATATTAACCGGTTAAGGACTAGGCTGTTTTACAGCTAAATGACCAGAGCAAATTTCACAATTTTGCTATGCGCTTCTTTAGATGACTATAACTCAGCAGGTGAATAAAGTTCATCTTTGAATTTTACACTCTTTTTAAAGGACAGATAGGGCTTTGTTTTAGTGGCATTTGTCAGTATATATCATTTTTTTTTTTTTCTCTAAAGTGGGCAAAATTGGAAAAAAATGCAAGAATTTAACAATTGCGTCGGTTTATGCTAGCATTTTTCACACACGGTATGAACCACGGCCAAAATTAATCTCCTTTCACATTCTTCCACTTCTCCCGTGCATGGGGATACCAAATATGTGTGCCTTATTCGCTGTGCGGGCATGTGCCAGGGCTTGGCATAAAAGGAGGCTTTTTGGCCTTTTCGGTCCAGGAATTTTGCATTTGAATTTATAGCCGCATACTGTTTTCTGGGGGGCCTAATGCTGCTGAAAGATTAGAATCACCCCATAAATGACTTCATTCACGCAAGCAGACCCCACAAGGTTTTCTTCAAGGGGTTTATCATATTTTTAGACAGTCCAGTTTTCTTCTGAAAGTTTCTTGAATAAGATGGAACAAAATAAAATTAGCAATTTTTTAGCAAATGTGTCAGTTTATACCAGCATTTTTCACACACGGTATAGACCACGGTCAAAATTAATCTCCGTTCACATTCTGCCACTTCTCCCGTGCACGGGGATACCAAATATGTGGCCTTATTTATCACATAGAGAAGTAGGAGGGCGGAGGATAGAAGAAGATTATTTCACATATCGCTTTTTTTCAAAGCTGGTTTTACAAAACTCAACAGAGTTTCTATAACACTTCCAAAATATCTGCTCGTCCACACTTACATTCTGCTCAGGGGTGTAGAGTTGCAGAAATAAATTATTCAGGGAATTTATTAGCGGTCTTATTTTGAACAACCGATCCCGGTTTGCATCGGTACTTGGGGGGGCCTGTGCGTTGTCATTGAAGTGGAGGAACCTCATTATTGTCTCATAACGAGACCTGGGCATTACTGCAGAATATACTGGGGTGGCTTGGGCGGGTCTTGTTGACCAGTAAGACCTAATGGAGGGCTTTTTGACAATACCCATATTTAGGGTGAGCCCCAAATTTTTTTTTAATTCCTGCAAATTGGTGGGCGTCCAATCTCTGGCATGGGTGGATGAAGGTTTCTGCCTTATATATTGCGTGGCATATAAATTTGTTTCGTGGACAATCTGATTTAGGATGTCGTCCGTTATAAATAAATGGAAGTAATCCATTTGGACAAAATTTGTATTGTCCACGGTTATGCCAGGAGTGGCCGTAAATCCGTGGATTCTAGGCCCAAAAGATGGGGCAGGTGCCCATACAAGAGCCTGGACTGGAGGGACCAGGCTGTCCCGTGCTACAGCGCTACTTGGCCCTGCGCTTTCATGTTCTGCAGTTTCGACTGCATCAGGGACAACGTCCCCTGAAGATGAACCTGAAGTGACGCTGTCATCGTCACTACCTAAAACAGGTTCCATCTCGGACGCCATCTCTGATGCGGTCTCCGACTCAGACCACAGCATGGCGTATGCCTCCTCGGCGCTAAACAACTTCCTCGCCATAACGTAACTAACACTAACACTAACTAAACAAATTTTATTTTTTTATTTTTTTTATAAAACACACAAACTAAGGCCCCATGGACACGACCGTGCCCGCAATTGCTGTCCGCGATCGCGGGCACGGCCGGCCGCTGACTGACAGTTGCGGTCCGCAAAAACGGAGGTTTTTTGCTGTCGTGTGCATGGGGCCTAACTGCTATATATATCTACACTACCGCTAACAAAAAAATAAACCGCTATTGCTATATATATTATATATATATATATGTGGATATATATATAATTATATACTCCCTACCTGCCTATTCTAATAGAATAAAAGAAAGAAAGGCAGATAGATAGAAAAAAAGATAGATGGATAGATAGATTGTATAGATAGATAGAAATCTATCTATACAGAGAATGTTTTATAGTGTAACTGTTTGTTTTTTTTTCACTGTAATCTTCTGGCAGCAATTCTCCCGAGTCTCTTTTTCTCCTCAAACTGAAACAATATTTGAGGAGAAGAAAAGAGGCAGGAGATTTACTGCCAGAAAACTCAAAATAAAACAAATGTGGTCGCTGTGATTTTCACAGCGACCACATGTTCAGGGACCATCAGATTGGTCCCTGATACTCTGCCCAGTGCCCAGAGCTGTTGGTAACAGCGAGGGCACAGGGCTGTGTGCACGCGATCGCGGGCACAGGGCTGTGTGCACGCGATCGCGTGCACACTGTTTTATAAGCAGAAATGCATGTGATCGCTGTGATTGGTTGTCACAGCGACCACATGTTCAGGGACCATCAGATTGGTCCCTGATACTCTGCCCAGTGCCCAGAGCTGTTGGTAACAGCGAGGGCACAGGGCTGTGTGCACGCGATCGCGTGCACACTGTTTTCTATGCAGAAATGCATGTGATCGCTGTGATTGTTTGTCACAGCGATCACATGTTCAGGGGCCAAAAGATTGACCCCTGACATTCTGCCCAGTGCCCATGGCTGTTAGCAACAGCCAGGGCATAGAGCTGTGTGCACGCGATCGCGCGTGCACAGTCTCTGAAGTGCGGCCGTATATATACTATACGCCGGACTTTAGAGACCCTGACCGCTGGCCGTATATTTACGGCCAGCGGTCGGGAACCTGTTAACATGTAACTTGGCCTGTTCTGTTTTTTTTTTTATTGAAAGAGCTTTTGATTTCTGTAAATATGACCTCCTGATGCTGCAAATTCAACAAATTACCATTTTAGTTCTCTTTACAACCTTTAAAATATTTTGATCTCTGTTGTGCATAATAATTTGAAACAGTGCATTTTGAGTTTTTTACTTCTAATATATAACTGTTAACATTAGGAGATTTGTTCAATAAAATTCGCATTATACTCTAACGGTACACTTCGGTAACGTTTGTGTGTGACTTAGGCTGGATTCACACGAGCGTGTGTTTTTTGCGCACGCAAAAAACGCTGCGTTTTGCCTGCGCAAAAGGCACTTAACAGCTCCGTGTGGCATCAGCATATGATGCGCTGCTGCGTGCTTTACGTGCAGCCGCCATCATGACACTCCGTTTGGATGTTTGTAAACAGAAAAGCACGTGGTGCTTTTCTGTTTTCATTCATCCTTTTCACAGCTGTTGTGCGAATCACGCTGGTCACACGGAAGTGCTTCCCTGTTGTTTTCACGCACCCATTGACTTCAATGCGTGCGTGATGCGCGAAAAACGCTCAAAGAATGGACATGTCATGAATTTTACGCAGCGGACTAACGGTGCGTAAAAATCGCACATGTCTGCACGGCCCCATAGACTAATATAGGTCCGTGCGACGCGCGTGAAAATCACGCGCGTTGCACAGACGAAAATCCCGTTCGTCTGAATAAGCCCTTACTCACACAGCACAGCATGATCTCGTGGGATCACACTGTAAATGACAACACAGCGTGATCTCGATGTGCTGTGCTGTAAATCCCACACAAACGTTACCGAAGTGTCGGGATTGTGAATAGACATCGCGTCCTGGCTGGAAGCGATGTCTATTCACTCTCAAGACACTCTCGCAAGATCACGATGTCTGAGTACATGAGTGGAGAGAAGTGTATGACACTGATTGGCCAGCGTCATACACTTCTCTTTACAATGCCCACTTTGTCAAAAAGTAAAAACACGCCCAGTTGTCTATTAAGAAAGTCACTAGCATAAATGTAAAATAGGTCATAACTTGGTCAAAATGTATCGTTTTTCTAAATAAAAACCACTGCTGTTATTTACATTACAGCGCCGCTCACATTATGTAGGAGATAGGGTACTTATAATGTGGTGACAGAGCCTCTTTAACTAGTACGTTGTTTTTGGTATGTCTGGTGTCATGGCATTTAATAGGGCACTGCACACAAGAGATATCACAACCCCTTGAGAACAAGTTTCTGGTACATGTTTATTTTGTTCAACATGTGCTTTAAAATGGGCTTCACCCTGATCTTTATTCAGTTGACAATGAACCGCAGTTTGAACAACAGTCTATTTATTGCATAACTTAAAAACATGCATACTGGTAACAGACCGCATGTCTTTCTTTAAAGAGGCTCTGTCACCAGATTTTGCAACCCCTATCTGCTATTGCAGCAGATAGGCGCTGCAATGTAGATTACAGTAACGTTTTTATTTTTAAAAAACGAGCATTTTTGGCCAAGTTATGACCATTTTCGTATTTATGCAAATGAGGCTTGCAAAAGTACAACTGGGCGTGTTGAAAAGTAAAAGTACAACTGGGCGTGTATTATGTGCGTACATCGGGGGGTGTTTACTACTTTTACTAGCTGGGCGTTCTGATGAGAAGTATCATCCACTTCTCTTCAGAACGCCCAGCTTCTGGCAGTGCAGATCTGTGACGTCACTCACAGGTCCTGCATCGTGTCGGCACCAGAGGCTACAGTTGATTCTGCAGCAGCATCAGCATTTGCAGGTAAGTAGCTACATGGACTTACCTGCAAACGCCGATGCTGCTGCAGAATCATCTGTAGCCTCTGGTGCCGACACGATGCAGGACCTGTGAGTGACGACACAGCGTGATCTCTGGAGAACACGGCTGTGTCTGCACTGCCAGAAGCTGGGCGTTGTGAAGAGAAGTGGATGATACTTCTATACACAACGCCCAGCTAGTAAAAGTAGTAAACACGCCCCGATGTACGCACATAATACACGCCCAGTTGTACTTTTACTTTTAAACACGCCCAGTTGTACTTTTGCAAGCCTCATTTGCATAAATACGAAAATGGTCATAACTTGGCCAAAAATGCTCGTTTTTTAAAAATAAAAACGTTACTGTAATCTACATTGCAGCGCCTATCTGCTGCAATAGCAGATAGGGGTTGCAAAATCTGGTGACAGAGCCTCTTTAACCCCTTCCTGCCCAATAACGTACAGTTACATCGTCAGTACTAATGTGTTAGCGCCTTCTCACGTAACTGTACATGATGGTGATGGAGCGGGCACAGAGGCGCTCAGTATATTACAGCTGACATCAAACTGTAATGGCCAGGACCGCTCCGATCCTGCCGATTAACCCCTTAGATGCAGCGATCAAGCGATTGCTTCATCTAGGTGGTTTCTAGTCTGTTGGCATCCCTGCGTCGCGGTCGCTATGGCAACAGGAGGCCTAACAAGTGCCTCCTGGTCTGCCAAACACGGAAGACTTTTAGGCCCAGCCCAGAGGCAGGGCCTAAAAGACTTACTATCAGGGCCACAAAGATGGTTCAGGCTCAGAAGCTGAGCCCATGTTATCATCCGCAGGTGTCAGCTGTTCGTTACAGCTGACACCCTGATGTGATGGCCAGGACCGGAGCTAGCCACCGATTCGGCCGATTAAGCCCTTAGATAAAGCGATCGCTGCATCTAGGTGGTTAGATCGCACCCGATGGTTGCTATGGCAACAAACGGTACCCGTGGAGGCGCCAATGTTTGCTATAGCAACCAGAGGCCTAACAATGGCCTCCCGGTCTGTCTAGCATGCAAGCCTATAAAGCCCTAATAGGCTTGCTGTCCGTGAATAGCTGACAGCTCTGATACACTGCACTATGTAGGTAGTGCAGCGTCTTAGAATAGCAATCAGGGCTTCATGCCTTCAAGTTCCCTAATGGGACAAAAAAAAAGTTCAAAGAAAGTTTATTAAAAAGTTTCAAGTTAAAAAAACAATAACTGCCTTTTTTTTCCCATATTAAGTCTTTTACTATAGGAGAAAACTGAAAACATAAAAAAAAAGTACACATATTTGGTATCGTCGCATCCGTAACGACCTAAACTATAAAGAAATCACGTTATTTTCGCCGCACGGTGAACACTGTAAAAAAATCAATAATTACAGAATCGCTGTTTTTTGGTCACCACCCCTCCCAAAACATAGAATAAAAAGTTAGCTAAATGTTGAATGTACCCCAAATTTGTACCAATAAAAACTACAGCTCGTCCTGCAAAAAAACATACCGTCCCCTAGCTTTTTTGACGGAAAAATAAAAAACCTACGGATCTCGGAATAGTGTGATACAAAAAATAAATGTTTTTTCTTTAAAAAAGTGATTTTATTGTGCAAACGCTGTAAAATATTTAAAAAACAATATACATATCACTGTAATCGTATCGACCCGCAGAATAAAGTACATATGTAATTTATTGTGGACATCGTAAAAAAATAAATAAAGAAGAATAAAAAACATTATGCTTGGGGGCGTGGCTTAGCGCGCAGCAGGAGCGGTCGCATGTTCTAGGAGCTCCGCAGTGAACCCGCGCCATCGTTATCCTGCAAAGATCCTGAGGCTTCCATAACTCACAAATATACCGTCCAGACGCCCGAGACGACCGGGGGCAAGTACCGGAGCCAGCATGGGCCCCACTAGAGGTCAGACGGCCGCGGAGAAGCTGCAAAACTTTGCAAGGGGTGAGGGGCAAGATGGCGGACGCACACCTCTGCCTCAGAGATCTAAGGGAGGAGAGGCCTCATGCAGCAAGGAATCGGATACGGAGGCAACCCCGGAGCCTACGCTGTCCGAAATGACTACTCAACTCCTCGCAGCTATAGCAGCATGTAAAACTTCACTTACCGGTAAGCTGGAGGAAGTGAAGATTGACATAGGCCTTATGAGACAGGACATGCAGACCATGAGGGAGCGTCTGACCCACGTGGAGGATAGAGTATCCGGGGTGGAGGACAGAACGGCGTCCTTACCGGAGGCCATTGCTGACTTAGAATCGGCGGCTGAACTATGGAAACAGAAGACAGATGACATGGAAAATCGACTTAGGCGTAACAACATACGCATAATTGGCCTGCCAGAGAGAGCTGAAGGTCAGATTCCTGGTGATTTCGTTCTGCAGTGGATTAAAGACCTGCTTCCTGATGCGCCATTTTCGCAAGCCTTGGTGGTTGAGAGAGGCCACAGAGTGCCGGGGAGGCCGCCACCACCGGGGGCTCCCCCCAGACCGCTTCTGGCACGTATGCTAAACTGCAATGATCGGGACTTGATTTTGCGTCTGACTCGCAGGTTGCCGGAAATTACATATAACGGGGCGAAAGTCTCCATCTTCCCTGACTTCTCGGCAGAACTGCAAAAAAAACGGGCGACATTTTTGGCTGTTAAACGACGTTTACGGGAGCTGGGAGTCCCTTACTCCATGTCTTATCCGGCTAGGCTGCGTATTGTGGACGGAGAGAGAACCATCTTTTTCAATTCTCCGCAGGATGCTGATGATTGGGTGAGAGGCAAGCGTCAGCCACGAAGGAACTAGCTATGCCTGATATCAAGGTTAGTGCCTCGTGGTGAAGTTTTTGTTGCCGTTGGACTTTCCTGTTAACATATAAGGCCCCAGCTTGAAGAGGATACAGACCGGGCCTGGCAGAGAATGGCTGGTCCTTATGCTAGAACAGTACTGACTTAGGTTATCCTGAAGTATTGGACGTCTTGCCCGAAGAAGTTGCTGGTCGTTTAAGTCCTGATGGAAGCATCCATAGTTGATGTTTGGCGCGGGTATTACCCCCGTATATTCAAAATGCCACGTTATACGGCACGCATTGCCGGTATGGTTGTGTTATTAATAACCTGTTGTTCTGGGTTTTAAGTTGGAATGTGCCTTGGGTGCGGATAGTTATAGCACCATTCATGTACAAATGTAACCGCATAAGGGATGGAATGCATAGTTATAGCCATTATTTGAGATGGGATGGAGTGTTGATGTATATCAGGCAATATGGATATCTCCTGTATGTGGAAGATAAAGTTCAGAAATGTCTTCTTTAACGGTAATGTCGTGGAATGTGAGGGGCATGGGCAAACCACAGAAGAGAGTGATATTATATAGTTATATACGCAAGATTAACCCTCATATACTGTGCCTTCAGGAGACACACCTGACGCCAGCTAAAATGAAAACGGTTCTCCGGCCATGGGTGCAGTGGTCTAGCCACTCATATCACACGACATACTCAAGGGGCGTGTCCATACTAGTGCACAAATCGGTGAGATGGGAAGCAATTCACACTAAAGTGGATAGTGAGGGTAGATATGTCTTTGTGTATGCGCTTATAGAAAATGTACCTCATGTCTTGTTGGGTGTATACATCCCCCCGCCAGCTTCATTACAGGTTCTACATTTGGCGGCCACCTTTGCAGCCACATATCCGACCGCAAGAGTGCTTGGCATGGGAGACTTCAACATGGTGGTGGACAGCAACATGGATAGGTTTAATGCTATTACCGGGCAGGTCCGGACACCCTCCGCGGTATCGGTTTTGGGTCTACTGTTTGAAGAGATGGGCTGGAAAGATCTCTATAGATATAAGTACCCGATGTCTACAGTGTATTCATGTCACTCCCTAGGCAGAAATTCCCTGTCCCGTATAGATTATATGGTGGGAAACTCTTTAATTGTACCGTTGGTGGAATCAATCTCGTATAAACCCAGGGCAGTATCTGATCACTCTCCAATAGTGGCCAGCTTCAACATCCCAGGCCCTCCACTGCCCAGAAGTTGGAAAATACACCCCTTTTGGCTAAAGCTGATAGGCCCACAGGATAGGATCCCGGATCAACTGGAGGTGTTTAACAGGGAACATAGCACTTTTGAAAACTCCAGCATTGCCTGGGATACACTGAAAGCATATCTTAGGGGGTGTCTCCGGTCCACTATTTCATACATTAAAAAAGACTCCTCCAGAACAGAAGTGGAGTTGGGAAAACAATGCGCTGAACTAGAGGGTAAATATACGGCTGACCCCACTGACACAAATAGAGACCAATGGTTGCAAATGGGGAGGAAGTACCTGCTACTGCTGCAAGAAAAGGCACATAGGAAGACATTTTTTGCGAAACAAACATATTTTGAACTAGGTAACCAGTCTAGTAAACTGTTGGCCCATTTAATACATCAAAATTCTAAAAGCCCGGCTATTCTTAAAATTCAAAGTAGTTCTGGGGAATGCTTGACTGACTCCCAAGGCATAGCCGAGGCATTTGTTCAATTTTACAGGGGGCTATATGCCTCACAATCTAGATATGATAAGTTAGAGCTCCAGTCGTATATGGATGGTATTCAGTTCCCTAAGCTGAGTGCGGAAGGTAGAGAGACCATGGAAGGGGTTGTGACTGAAGATGAAATAAGGGAAGCTTTGAAAGATATGGCTAAGGGAAAGGCACCGGGTCCTGATGGGATCCCTATTGAGGTATACCATAAATATTCAGAGCATCTCATTCCCTCACTAGCAGCTATGTTTTCGTATGCACTTGAGAGAGGGCAGTTACCCGAAAGTATGTATGACGCCACTATTATTGTTCTGCTGAAACCAGATAAAGACCCCGTGGAATGTGGCTCCTACCGCCCGATATCATTACTGAACAATGATTACAAATTGCTTACTAAAATATTGGCAAATAGGCTGAACAAAGTTATTTCCCAAGTAATCCATGAAGACCAGACAGGCTTTATGCCTGGGAAATCTACCTCCGATAACATCCGGAGGGTACAGATTATAGCTCAGATAGGGAAAGAGATGAAGGCTGACTGGGTGATGGCGTCTTTAGACGCTGCGAAAGCTTTTGACTCCATCGAATGGATATATCTAGACCATACCGAAGAAAAATAGAGCTAATAGTCAAAGTATATAAGAATATAACACCTTTATTGTACAAAATAACATACATTTAAAAACACATAATAGTAAGACTCTAGTACTAGTACTGTAGTGATATAGATTTCAACACGATAATAACTGAGTAGAACGATGTTAAAACATGAAGTATAAACTGCATATACTACCCACAAGAATTGTATATAATATTACATCCACAGTGATAGTAATTACAAACTGATAGTCCACAAAGCACTCCAAGTTATATAAGTATAAGGACAATTACCGTCAGAAGAGAGTAGCATATGGGAAAAAATTCAGTATTTTGTAGTCAGTAGTTAGATGATGCAGTCTTACCCATTGTAATGATCAAAAGATGTTGTACAAAATCGTGCTGGATCCACCACAGATCACCCCAACGCGCGTTTCGCTTTGTCAGTTGCTTCCTCAGGGGGTACATAAGGTACCAACTATATCTGATGCTTATATAGTGTTTGAATGTGGCCATGTTGATCCGCTGCATCGCCGAGATGACTGTCGGCGCATGTCCGCCGACGCGACAGGAAGCGAGGCAGGCCCCACTTCCGGCTCCACATGCTGGAGCGCACGCCCGGATTCCCGACGCGTAACGGGAGTTCCGGACATGCGCAGTGCATGCCATGAAGCCGGAGGGGGCCGTGCAAGACCGTCCGCCGCAGCAACAGACATGCGCACGTCATCAGGGGGATGAGCGGATTAGAGGGTAAGTGGATGCAGGTCTAAAAAAGAAAAAAAGGAAATACATATGTGACCAACGTTTGGGGCAGTTCTATCGATGAAAAAGTATAGTTATCTCTTAAAGAATAGTTATTGATCTGATGGCATAAGAGAAGCTAACAATGATGTGGGAAAAAGTGGTAGGTGCACAGAATAAAATATGCATGTGTTATATGGCAGCGCAAAAAAGTTCAGTTAATATAAATTTAATATGAGCAACGTGACATAGCAGTGCCGAGTATATGATAGCACGAAAAATGGGATTAACATTAACTCAGATACGGTATAGTATCCATACAGGAGTATAGATATATATACCTTAAATAATAATGTGAATTAAAAATTAAGAATAAATGAATGAAATGAAAAAAGTGAAAAAAGTGAAAGAAATATATTAATAACTGTGAATGAAGACATCACAAAATAAGTGATGATATATTTTATGAATTGCAAATAAATACATAATATTAAAGAAAAAAACACATTCATAATAGCAATAATAAATAGCTACATAAGTAGGGGGTTTTTGAAAGCCCAATTATAAATCACATAGACCAACAGATCAAAAAAGCAATTTGAATAACATATTGCCCTATTGTATAGAAAAATTATCCCTACAAACCACCATGTTTATTGATTAAGGATATTCCATAGATAGAAATAAATAAGGAATAAATGAATGAAAAGAAAAGTAAAAAATATATAAAATATATATATATTGGCGCCATCTATAGGCCATAATACAAAGTAATATAACAATAATTCTATCAGGAGAAATTGATGTATCTCCGTTTTCACAGTCTTCTGTTTCTCCATAACGTTCCAATGGCTCAAATAACACTCCCACCATACAAGACAACCAGACAGAGCGGACCAATATAAGGATACCTAAAATAATATCACAATACAAAAACATAATTAATAACAAAATACACTTAGCAGTAGGGATTATAAGAAGGGAACAAAGCTCAGTGTCTCATTGAGTCCATCGGGTTTCATCGTTCCCAGCAGGACGATCCACTTGCACTCCTTTTGTGCCAAAATCCTCTTCATATTGCCCCCTCTGATGCCACAATGGACTCTCTCAATCCCCCGTATGAGTAATGTTTTGGGACTACAATCGTGATGCACTTTAAAATGTCTCGGTAGTGTCTTTAGCTGTGTAAGATCATCTATCCCTCTTGCCCCCATAATGTCACGCACGTGCTCTCTCGTGCGGACCCTCAGCTCTCTCGAGGTGAGTCCTATGTAGATTTTGGGGCATCCACATGTGGCATAGTATACCACATGTGTTGTACTACATGAGATATACTCCCTAATTTCGAACACCCTCGTTCCATCGACCGTGGAGAAGTCAATTGCACGGCAGATGTTGGCACAGGATTTGCAATCTCCACACGGGAAACATCCCTTTCTGGGTCCTCGTGACCCAAATGGGCAATTGTGTTGAGGTAGGTAGTGGCTCTTCACAAGGAAATCTTTAAGATTTCTCGCTCTTCTGGCTGTCATCAAGGGTCTTTCTGATAGACCCCGTGCCAGCTGCGGTTCGGATCTCAGAATGGGCCAGTGTCTAGTTAGGATAGTTCTCATCGCATCCCATTGCCCATTGAAGGTTGATATAAATCGTACATTTATATCACCAGTACCTCGTTGTTTAGATTTTAAAAGGTCAGTGCGTGGAGTAGATCTTGCTCTCCTATACCCTAATTTGATGTTCCTATTGCTGTAGCCTCTTTCTTTGAATCTTTTAGTAAGATCGATAGATTGCTGTTCAAACAATATGTCTGAAGAACAGATCCGCCTCATCCTGAGAAACTGACCAACCGGGATGGCTTTAATGGTGGAGGGAGTGTGGGCTGATGAGGCATGCAGCAGGGCATTAACAGACATTGTCTTTCGGAAAACATCTGTATGTAAAAAGCCCAGAGTGTCTGTAAAAATCTGTATATCTAGAAATTCCACTCGATGTGAATGATGTTTATATGTCAATTTGATGTTAAATGAATTATCATTCAATTGCTGCATGAAACTCACCAGCCCAGACTCCAATCCTTGCCAAATGAAAAAAATGTCATCAATATATCTGGTCCAGGAGAGCACATGGTCAGCGGCGCCGGCCCCGTCCCCATGAAAAACCTGTCTCTCCCAAAATCCGAGAAACAGGTTCGCATAGGACGGGGCGCACGCCGCCCCCATGGCTGTACCCTGCTTCTGTAAATAAAAAGAATCTTTAAATACAAAAAAGTTATGGCTTAAAATAAATTGTAATAGTTCCATAATCAGATCACAAAGTTGGCCATCCCAGTTGCTGGTCCCCAGGAAGAAGCGGACCGCCCCCAGACCATCAAAATGTTTGATGCTGGTATATAGAGATTCTATATCAGCAGTAACGAGGTACATGTCCTGCTCAATTTGAATACCGTCGATCCTCCCCAGGACGTCCGTCGTATCCTTGACATATGAGGGTAAATCCACGACCAATGGTTTTAAATAATGATCAATAAACTTGCATATCGGGTCGCAGAGTCCATCAATGCCGGAGACGATCGGACGTCCCGGCGGGTCGGTGGGATTCTTGTGTATTTTAGGCAAGAAGTATAGGGTCGGAATTTTAGGATCGATAGTCACCAACCCATCATATATTTTTTTAGGAATGATACCCTTTTCATAGGCCACATTTAGGATCTTTAGTAGTTCCTGTGAAAAAGAGCCCAATGGGTTATATGATAATTTAGTGTATGTCTGCTTGTCCCGTAGCTGTCTGAAAGCCTCTTTCTCATACTTAATTGTTGGCCAAATCACAACATTTCCCCCCTTGTCCGCCGCTTTAATGACAATATCATCAATTGATTGTAGTTCCCTCAGTGCTTTCCTTTGGGGAAATGTTAAATTATCACTAGTCCTATATGTAGACAATTTTTTAAAATCATCCATGACTAATTTGGTGAAAATTTCCACCTGAGGGCATAGGGACAAGGGGGGGAATCTAGTAGATTTAGGCATGACAGCTGTTGGAAACGTACCTGATGTATCGGTACTTTGTTCCCGCAATAGATCTTCTAATGCTAGAAGTGCTTCCCTCTCCATCGGGCTATTAAATTCCACAGACATATCTCCCCTACTGTGTAGCTTTTTCAACACCAATTTCCTTGCAAACAGATGTAAATCCTTTAAAGCTGTGAAAAAATTAAAGGAGTTTGTGGGTGAAAAAGTAAGACCTCTACTCAGAACCTCACATTGGGCATCAGAGAGGACATGTGCAGAGAGATTTGTTACCTCAAGATTACGCCTGGGTTTCTTATCCCAACGGTCATTAGATGGTTTCTTCCGTTTAACTTGTCTGTCAAAGAATCTTCGTGAGGCCTGAGGTTTTGGGACATTACTAGATTCCAAGGCATTACCAGTCTCTCTCAGTCTAGAGGGTTCATCCACTGATGTATAAGATGACATGGAGGATGATCTAGATCGTATTTTGGATCTAGACCAATCCCTACCCATACGCCATTTGTATACCCTATGTTGCTGGTAGTCCTGGACATCCCGCTGGAATTTCCCAGCTTTAACTGTACAGATTTCTTTTTCCCATTTCTCCAGATCTTTATTTAGGTCCTCAGATACTTTGTTCAATGCTGCGCTAGAGAGTTATGTTTTAAGTATAGTTTGAATTTCCTCAATATTTTGCTCAATTTCAATCAGGGTGGACTGATTGGATAACACCAACAACTCCATATATCCTCTTGAGCAATTATCGGATAATTCCTCCCATTTTTTTCTAAAATCATCATTATCTGTATCAAATGATGGAAACACCTGAACCCTCAGGCCATGGGGAATAAGTTTCTTAGTTAGGTATTTCTCTAAGAACGCCTTATTCCACCAGATTTTGGTTCTCTGATGGAAGAGATTCTTCAACCTACTGCTGAGTTCCCTACAGTCCCTACCACTAGTATTTAAAAACAAACTAGAGTCTTCTTTAAAAATCTCATCTAATTGTATGAGCCATGACTGGTCACGGACTCTGAAATCCATTGGTTGCTGAGAGCCAACAGCTGTGAACAACACAGAAACAATGATTATAAATAGACTCCGGACGCAAATTGGTTACAGGCTAGGTAAAGTTTAGAGTACCAACTTCCCCCCATATTTTACCATAAAGACTACTCCATATTAATTTAGACCATACCGAAGAAAAATAGAGCTAATAGTCAAAGTATATAAGAATATAACACCTTTATTGTACAAAATAACATACATTTAAAAACACATAATAGTAAGACTCTAGTACTAGTACTGTAGTGATATAGATTTCAACACGATAATAACTGAGTAGAACGATGTAAAAACATGAAGTATAAACTGCATATACTACCCACAAGAATTGTATATAATATTACATCCACAGTGATAGTAATTACAAACTGATAGTCCACAAAGCACTCCAAGTTATATAAGTATAAGGACAATTACCGTCAGAAGAGAGTAGCATATGGGAAAAAATTCAGTATTTTGTAGTCAGTAGTTAGATGATGCAGTCTTACCCATTGTAATGATCAAAAGATGTTGTACAAAATCGTGCTGGATCCACCACAGATCACCCCAACGCGCGTTTCGCTTTGTCAGTTGCTTCCTCAGGGGGTACATAAGGTACCAACTATATCTGATGCTTATATAGTGTTTGAATGTGGCCATGTTGATCCGCTGCATCGCCGAGATGACTGTCGGCGCATGTCCGCCGACGCGACAGGAAGCGAGGCAGGCCCCACTTCCGGCTCCACATGCTGGAGCGCACGCCCGGATTCCCGACGCGTAACGGGAGTTCCGGACATGCGCAGTGCATGCCATGAAGCCGGAGGGGGCCGTGCAACGCCGTCCGCCGCAGCAACAGACATGCGCACGTCATCAGGGGGATGAGCGGATTAGAGGGTAAGTGGATGCAGGTCTAAAAAAGAAAAAAAGGAAATACATATGTGACCAACGTTTGGGGCAGTTCTATCGATGAAAAAGTATAGTTATCTCTTAAAGAATAGTTATTGATCTGATGGCATAAGAGAAGCTAACAATGATGTGGGAAAAAGTGGTAGGTGCACAGAATAAAATATGCATGTGTTATATGGCAGCGCAAAAAAGTTCAGTTAATATAAATTTAATATGAGCAACGTGACATAGCAGTGCCGAGTATATGATAGCACGAAAAATGGGATTAACATTAACTCAGATACGGTATAGTATCCATACAGGAGTATAGATATATATACCTTAAATAATAATGTGAATTAAAAATTAAGAATAAATGAATGAAATGAAAAAAGTGAAAAAAGTGAAAGAAATATATTAATAACTGTGAATGAAGACATCACAAAATAAGTGATGATATATTTTATGAATTGCAAATAAATACATAATATTAAAGAAAAAAACACATTCATAATAGCAATAATAAATAGCTACATAAGTAGGGGGTTTTTGAAAGCCCAATTATAAATCACATAGACCAACAGATCAAAAAAGCAATTTGAATAACATATTGCCCTATTGTATAGAAAAATTATCCCTACAAACCACCATGTTTATTGATTAAGGATATTCCATAGATAGAAATAAATAAGGAATAAATGAATGAAAAGAAAAGTAAAAAATATATAAAATATATATATATTGGCGCCATCTATAGGCCATAATACAAAGTAATATAACAATAATTCTATCAGGAGAAATTGATGTATCTCCGTTTTCACAGTCTTCTGTTTCTCCATAACGTTCCAATGGCTCAAATAACACTCCCACCATACAAGACAACCAGACAGAGCGGACCAATATAAGGATACCTAAAATAATATCACAATACAAAAACATAATTAATAACAAAATACACTTAGCAGTAGGGATTATAAGAAGGGAACAAAGCTCAGTGTCTCATTGAGTCCATCGGGTTTCATCGTTCCCAGCAGGACGATCCACTTGCACTCCTTTTGTGCCAAAATCCTCTTCATATTGCCCCCTCTGATGCCACAATGGACTCTCTCAATCCCCCGTATGAGTAATGTTTTGGGACTACAATCGTGATGCACTTTAAAATGTCTCGGTAGTGTCTTTAGCTGTGTAAGATCATCTATCCCTCCTGCCCCCATAATGTCACGCACGTGCTCTCTCGTGCGGACCCTCAGCTCTCTCGAGGTGAGTCCTATGTAGATTTTGGGGCATCCACATGTGGCATAGTATACCACATGTGTTGTACTACATGAGATATACTCCCTAATTTCGAACACCCTCGTTCCATCGACCGTGGAGAAGTCAATTGCACGGCAGATGTTGGCACAGGATTTGCAATCTCCACACGGGAAACATCCCTTTCTGGGTCCTCGTGACCCAAATGGGCAATTGTGTTGAGGTAGGTAGTGGCTCTTCACAAGGAAATCTTTAAGATATATCTGTTGGAAACTTTGGAGAGGTTTGGGTTTGGACCACAGTTCCTTAGATGGATTTCGATTCTATATAAAGCACCGAGGGCACAAATCCTGGTGAACGGCATACTGTCCCCATATTTCCGGTTACAGAGGGGTACTCGGCAGGGTTGCCCCCTCTCCCCATTGCTGTTCGCACTTGCTATAGAACCCTTAGCCTTACGCATACGCCAACATAATGGATATAAAGGGATTAGTTTGGGGGGTAGGGAAGATAGGATTGGCCTATATGCAGATGACATGGTTCTCTTTATGTCCCAACCGATGGTGACACTGCCCTTGGCAATCACCACTTTGGAAATCTTTGGGGGGTTTTCTGGCCTTTATGTCAATTGGACCAAGTCCTTTTTTATGCCATTACAGGGGGCGGAAGGGCCGGAAGTGATGCATGGATTAAGGGTGGTCTCCTCATTTAAATACTTAGGAATTGTTATAAATCAAGAGCATAGGAATGATCATGCCAGTAATGTCTTGCCATTGTTAGAATATATAAAGGCTAAATTTCGGATTTGGAGCACTCTTCCCCTAGCAGTAACGGGTAGAATAAATCTAATAAAAATGGTCATTCTTCCTAAATGTCTCTATATCCTCGAACATGCAGCGACGCCAGTGTTCAAAAAGTTTTTTAAACAGATACATGCCCTATTTCCAGGGTTTATATGGGGCTCCAATAGATCGAAGCTCAGTCTTGCTACTCTGCAGCGCCCCAAAACATCAGGGGGGGCGGCCCTGCCAGATCTTTACCTTTATTATCTGGCGGGGCAACTAAGATACCTCAAAGTATGGGTCGCCAATATGGCCTTGCCGTATAGGGAACATCACCTGGCATTCCATTTGCATATGTCCACTCTGTGGCCGGTATTGGAAGGGTCCCTGAACGAAATTAAAAATGTGTTGCCAATCCATAGGGTGGCTTCTCAGGTGTGGAGGGCTGCGAAGAGCATATACAGCCACTCGGGAGTACAAATTGATATGCCACTATGGTCTAACCCCCTTCTCCCTCAGATATCAGAGGAACTGGCTCCACAATTTTGGATTCAAAAGGGGATATGTACTATAGGGGACATGTATACGGATAACATCCTCAAATCATTTTCACAGGTGCAGTCGGAGTTTGCAATACCCAGGACTGCTTTTTACAGATATTTACAACTGCGTCATGCTCTCAATGCCCAATTCCCCCCCACTGACACGACATTCACTCGGCTTCCTCTGATAGGAGTTTTTAGGTCCCAAGGCCCCAGAGGTCTGATATCAGCTATATATACATCTCTCATTACAGCCAAGGTAGCTAGTACACCCCTGATGGTCAAGGATAGATGGACTGCGAGGATACCTGACCTTGCAGAAGAGGACTGGGATGTGATCCTAACCTCTCCATTATACGTGTCGCCGGCTGCCAACAATAGGATGATACAGCTGTTAATAGTCCACCAAAGCTACTTGACACCTGTTAGAATGCATAAAATGGGTAGATATCCGAGCACAGAATGTCACAGATGCAGGCACCCTAGTTCAGACTTTTGGCATATGATATGGGAGTGTCCGGTTATCTCCTCTTTTTGGAAGGAGGTGGTAGGAGTTGCTGCGGGAATCATGCATATTCCGGTCCCAGTAAGCCCACAAGTGTGTATATTTGGTATCCTCCAGGATGAACAGTGGCCACATTATCTGAAAATATTCCTCCGGGAAATTCTGTTTATGGCACGAAAAGCTATTGCTTTAAGGTGGATGGACCCCCGTCCTCCCACAGTGGCGGGGTGGAAAGCACTGGTGAACGCGGTTATCCCGTATGAGAGAATAATGTATAGACAGAGGAGTTGCATTGATAAATTTCATGGGATATGGGAAGCTTGGTGTGATTCTGCAGGGAAACAGTATACTCCGCACAGGTATAGCGACCTGCGTAGGTCATTAACACATGTCTGAACATCTGGGGTGGTGGATCTAGATCATTTATGCAAAGTGTTCAAATTTGTCTTGGCTACTGTTCTCCAATATAGTTGCTTTTGTAATTCTGATGGATTCTAGACTCATGTTAAAATGTCTGATTGCATGTATGTACTTCTCCTTATATGTAAAGTTGGAAAGTTAAAGATTATCATCCATGTCTGCAATGTGTACTGTATTAAGTGTATGGAATGATTGCATTTGTACTACGTTTCTTCAATAAAACGAGTTTAAAAAAAACAAAACATTATACTTGTTTTTGGTCACCTTGCTTGCCAAAAAATGGAATAAAAAGTGATAAAAAAATCGCATGTACCCCATAATGGTACCAACATTGGCCACATATCTATGAATTATTATTTATTTATTATTATTATACCCTCTTATTATACCCTGGTGTACTCCATACAGCTTACATGTGCCCCAACATTATAAATTGAAATACCAGTAAAATCCCAAACAGAACAACTGACAAGCAAAATCTGCGCTCCAAAAGCCAAATGGTGCTCCCTCCCTTCTGAGCCCTACAGCGTGCCCAAACAGCCGTTTACGTCCACATATATTGCATCGCCATACCCGGGAGAACCTACTCAACAGTTTATGAGATATTTGTCTGCAGTGGCACAAACTGGATACCACATATTGGGCACTAAATTGGCATATCATTGGAAAATTGCAATTTTCACTTTGCACCATCCGCTGAGCGTTCATTTCTAATAAAGAAAGAAAACCCTGTGGGGTCAAAATGCTCACTACCCCCCTTAAAAAATGTCTTGGGGGTGCAGTTTCCAAAATGGAGGTCAATACTTGGGGGTTTGTTATACTATTAGACCTCAGAGCTCTGCAATTGATGGTTAATGCTGTAAAAATCACCAAAATAGACCCCAAATTCACATGGTGCTCTTCAGTTCTGAGCCCTGTCTTATGTCCAGGCAAATGATAAATTCCTTGAGGGGTGTAGTTTCCAAAATAGGGTCACTTCTCAGGGGTTTCTACTGTATCCTGGTACCTCAGGGGCTCTGCAAAAGCGGCATGGTGCCCGCACACTAATCCAGCAAAATCTGCGCTCTAAAAGCCAAATGGCACTACTTCCATTTTGAACTCTGCCATGTGCCCAAACAGCAGTTTAGGGCCACACATGGGGTATTTCCATACTCGGGAGAAATTGAGTAACAAATTGTGTGGTGTTTTTTCTCCTATTACCCCTTGTGAAAATAAAAAATATGGAGCTAAAACTACATATTTTTTGGGAAAAAATAAATTTTTCATTTTCACTGCCTAATTCTAATAAGATCTATGAAACAACTGTAGGTGTCAAAATGCTCACTACACCCCTAGATGAATGCCCTGAGAGGTGTAGTTTTCAGAATGGAGTCACTTCTCAGGGGTTTCTACTGAACTGGTACCTCAGGGGCTCTTCAAATGCGACATGCCGCATAAAAACCAATCAAGCAAAGTCTGCATGCCAAGTAGCGCTCCTTCCATTCTAAGCCCTGCTGTGTGTCCAAACAGAAGTTTATGACCACATATGGGGTATTGCCGTATGTGGGATAAATTCATTTACAAATGTTGGGGTGCTTTTTCTCCTTTATACCTTGTAAAACTTTGAAACTTTTTTTTTTTCGGAAAAAAAGTAGATTTCCATCTTCACAGACTAATTCCAATAAATTCAGCAAAAAATCTGTGGCATCAAAATGCTAACTATTCGCCTAGAAAAATTCCTTGATCCAATATGGGCTCACTTTTGGGGGGTTTCCACTGCTTTGGTCCCTCCAGACAGCGACATGACACCTAAAAGCATTCCATCAAAATCTGCGCTCCAAAATCCAATTGGCGCTCCTTCCCTTCTGAGCCCTGCCGTGGGTCAAAACAGAAGTTTATTACCACATATGGGGTATTGCTGTAATCAGGAGAAATCTCTTTACAAAGATTGGGCTGCTTTTTCTCCTTTATTCCTTGTAAAAATTTGAATTTTTAGAATTGTATGTTTTTTCAGAAAATAAATAAATTATAATTTTTACAGACTAATTCAAATAAATGTAGCAAAAAAAAAATGTGGGGTAAAAATGCTAACTATAGCCCTAGATACATTCCTTGAAGGGTGTCGTTTCCAAAATGGTGTCACTTTTGAGGGGGTTACCACTGTTTTGCCACCACAAGACTTTTTCAAACCGGACATTGTGCCTAAAATATATTCTAAAAGAAAGGAGGCCCCAAAATCCACTAGGTGCTCCTTTGCCTCTGAGGCCTGTGCCACAGTCCATTAGCATACTAGGGCCACATGTGGGATATTTCTAAAAACTGCAGATTTTTTTTTATTACAAATAAATTTCGCCCAAAAAAAGGAAATTTGTAAATTTCACCTCTACTTTGGTTTAATTCCTGCAAAACGCCTGAAGGGTTAAAACACTTTCTGAATGCGGTTTTGAATTTGTTGAGGGGTGCAGTTTTTAAAATGGGGGGGGGGGGGTTTCAAATATATGGGCCCCTCAAAGCCACTTCAGAACTGGTCCCTGAAAAAAATTGCCTTTTGAAATTTTCTTGAAAATGGGAAAAATTGCTGCTAAAGTTCTAAGCTTTGTAATGTCCTAGAAAAATAAAAGGACGTTCAAAAATTGAAGCCAATCTAAAGTAGACACATGGGAAATGTTAATTAGTAGCTATTTTGGGTGTTATTACTATCTGTTTTACAAGCAGATACATTTAAATTTAGAAAAATCATAACTTTTTGCAAATTTTCTCTACATTTTGGTATTTTTCACAAATAAGCAATGAATTTATCGACCACATTTTTCCACTAACATAAAGTCCAATATGTCACAAGAAAACAATCACAAAATCACTTGGATAGGTAAAAGCATTCCAGAGTTATTACCACATAAATTGACACATGTCAGATTTGAAAAAATGGGGCTTGTTCTGAAGGCCAAAATGAGCTTGGTCCTGAAGGGGTTAACATTGATGTGCTGACAGTATTGTCATGTGACCGTAAGCAAGAAGGGATATTTTAAGATTATGTTTAGAATAGCTGAGATTTGCATAATGCTAATACTGTATTAGCTACTACCTCAATTTATTATATTTTTACACACTTAAAAGTCAACTGCATCGCAAAATAATGCGTATAAAAAAAAATTGAGTAGGGCAACAAGATATGAGCGACCTAGGGGACTAATAATAATAATAAAAAAATTCTTAGTGACCTTTTATTATTTTTGTATTTACCAAACACAAAATTAATAAATACATCAGATGCCATTAAAATTGCTCTGTGATGCATCCATGGGTTTCGGGCCTACCTTATGACACAATTGTGCTTTTAGTTTCCATCAATTAGAAACTCATATGTTAAATTATACAGAATAGCAAGAAATATACTGCATTTATGACTTGGTTTTTTGTTTTTCTTAATTTTAACAAAAAGTAATAATTTTGTGCTCTAATTGTCCAATTATATGTTGGCAATGTGGGGGAAGAGGTGGGCACGATAACTGACATATGGTTGGAATGCAAATAAGGTAAGCTTTCTTTGTGCTTCGATCAATAATCTGTATAAGGGTATGTGCACACGTAGTGACCAAAAACGTCTGAAAATACAGAGCTGTTTTCAAGGGAAAACAGCCTCTGATTTTCAGACGTTTTTTGAGCAACTCGCATTTTTCGATGCGTTTTTCGCGCCGTTTTCGCGCCGTTTTTTACGTCCGTTTTTGGAGCTGTTTTCATTGGAGTCTATGAGAAAACAGCTCAAAAAACGTCCAAAGAAGTGTCCTGCACTTCTTTTGACGAGGCTGTAATTTTACGTGTCGTCTTTTGACAGCTGTCAAACGACGACGCGTAAATTACAGGTCGTCGGCACAGTACGTCGGCAAACCCATTCAAATGAATGGGCAGATGTTTGCCGACGTATTGGAGCCGTATTTTCAGGCGTAAATCGAGGCATAATACGCCTCGTTTACGCCTGAAAATAGGTCGTGTGAACCCAGCCTAATTAGACGAGCGACTCTCATGTGACATGGTTGCTGGACTTGGTTTTGCTCTCCATGCACCTGGTTTCTGTTTCATACCAGAAGAGAGGTCTCTTCCAGTTCTGTCTTCAAGCCATTTGACTGGTTGGGCCTAGGCATTGGAAATCCACCACACCTCCATCTATTCAGGAATGGATAGATACATTTGCATTACATGGATAGATCGAATGTATGGAATAATTTTTGGCACAGGACTTGGGTCTTGAAGAAAAATATTTTAAAAGGACCATCACCTACATACCCCCTTACCTACAATAATCAGTTAATAGCTTAAAACATACTGATTCTGAATCTGTAATTTTAAAATTTCTACTCATTTCCATTACCCCACTATAAGCCAGCAAACAGGCCGTGCGCTGAATGCTGATGACGAGTCTTAGGAATTCTCTCGCACACTACCCCTTTGCGCGCTTATAGTGAAGAAACGCAAGTGAATAGAAATATGAAAATTTGCTTACCTCAAATTTTCTTTTCTGTGAGTCCGAGGCAGCACCCATTAGTTATACATTCCAAACAGAAATAAAGGACAGAACCTACTAAAAAGCAGCAACAAAGAGTTAATTCCCAAGCCCCTCCCTTAGTCAATAAAGGCTCCAGTTACCCTTAGGTGTGTGAAATAATGACAAGCAAAGTAACTGCAATTACATTTATTGGGTGGGTTACTGTTGCTTCGGGTAAGCAAATTTTCATCTTCCTAATCGTCCTCGGTAGCACCCATGGGACTTAGATAAGTTAGGACAATGCGTGTGGGCAGGGCCGGCCCTAGGATAGATGGCGCCCTGTGTGAAATAATCTTTCGGCGCCCCACCCCATCATTAAAAAAAATGTCCCATAAAAAAATTATAATGCCCCTTTAGTGCCCCCATACAGTATAATAATAATATTTAATAATATAATATATTACAACCCATTCAAGGACACAGTATTTTGTCCTCTAATTGTGCCCACAGTATTATGCCCCCTGTAGTACCCCTACACAGTATAATGTCCGCTTAGTGGCCCCCACACAGTATAATGCCCCCCTGTAGATTTTGCCATATAGCCTCCCTGTCGACAGTGCCATAATCCCCCACCTCCTTTTTGTAGATCGTGCCATACAGCCCCCCACACCTCCCCTTTGTAGACAGTGCCATACAGTCCCCCACCTCCCCCTTGTAGATCCTGCCATACAGTCCCCGCACCTCCCCCTTGTAGACAGTGCCCCCAAACAAAAACAAAAATTGTACTCACCTAGGCCCCGTTCCCATGACGAACTGCAACGGCGTGGGGATACACACACCCGCTGGCGCCCCTCTTGCCGTGTGGCACCCTGTGCGACCGCACTGGTCGAACATAGCTAAGGCCGGCCATGCGTGTGGGTCTTGTATTGACTTACTTATTACTCTGTGCCGAAGGCTGAACGCTCAGAAGAGCTCGGGATGTCCAGCTTGTAGTGCTTTAGGAAAGTGCAAGCCGATGTCAAGGATTCTGTCGAGGAACTGCTCCAATGTCTGCCCTGGAGACTGCGGTGGATCTTGTGGAATATGCATGAATAGCTTAAAAAAATGCTCTTCATGGAATAACACAAGGAGTTGGCAAACTTTAGCCACCTAGCAAGAGAAGACTTAGGCCCCATGCACACGAACGTGCTTTTTCGGCCGAAATTGCCCCGAAAATCCACAGGAAATTGCGGCCCCAGTCATTTCTATCGGCCCATGCACACGACCGTGGTTTCCATAGTCCGTGCTCATAGAAAATAATGGACACGGCCATGTGCACGGCCTGCGATTTGCGAGCATCTCGCGGGTGACACTCCGCGGCCAGCCGACCCGAAAATGACGACCATGCACATGGCTACAGCCGTATGCATGAGGCCTCACTAGTTTTTTTTAACCCCTTAATGACCAGCCTATTTTAGACCTTAATGACCAAGCCATTTTTTACGTTTTTCCATCGTCGCATTCCAAGAGCTATAACCTTTTTATTTTTGCGTCGACATAGCTGTATAAGGTCTTTTTTTTTTACTTTTTAATAGCACCATTTTGGGGGACATATTATTTATTTATTTAACTTTTATTAACTTTTTTTTGGGGGGAAATAGAAAAAAACCTGAAATTTTGCCACTGTTTTTCGCGTCTTAAATCAACGGCGTTTACCGTGTCATATAAATAACACAACTTTATTCAGCGGGTTGTTACGATTGCAACAATACCAAATTTGTATAGTTTTTGTATGTTTTACTACTTTTACACAGTAAAAACGCATTTTTTTCAAAATTATTTGTTTTTGTGTCTCCATATTTGAAGAGCCGTAACGTTTTTATTTTTTCGCCGATGCGGTTGTATGAGGGCTTTTTTTTTGCGGGAAGACTTGTAGTTTTTATTGGTACCATTTTTGAGTAGATGCGACTTTTTGATCACTTTTTATCACATTTTTTTTAAGTCAGGATTCACAGAAAACAGCAATTTTTCCATAGTTTTTTATTAAAAAAATTTACGGCGTTCACCGTGCGGGTTAAATAATGTAATACATTTATAGTCGGGGTCGTTACGGACGCGGCGATACCAAATATGTGTAACTTTTTTACTTTATTTTGTTTTTTTAATAGTAAAGCATTTTGTAAGGGGAAAAGCTGGGTTTTTCCATTTTTTTTCAAATTATTTATTTAATTAACTTTATTAAACTTTTTTTTTACTTTTTTACTAGTCCCATTAGGGGACTTTAATATGCGATTCTCCGATCGCTATTGTAATACACTGCAATACTTTTGTATTGCAGTGTATTACTGCCTGTCCGTTTAAAACGGACAGGCATCTGCTAGGTCATGCCTCCGGCATGATCTAGCAGGCATTCGCTCCAGGCAGACCTGGGGGCCTTTATTAGGCCCCCGGCTGCCATTAGAGACACAGACACTCGGCGATCGTATCGCCGGGTGTCGGTGGGATGAGAGGGAACTCCCTCTCTCCAAAACCACTCAGATGCGGTGCTCGCTATTGCACACCGCATCTGAAGGGTTAAACGGGTGAGATCGATACTTATATCGATCTCACCCGGCAGAGCAGGGACGCTCCCAGCCCTCAGCTGCCTCTAGCAGCTGAGAGCAGGGAGATTTGACGCTCCCTGCTCTGTTTACTTTATCCTGATTCAGTGCCGTAAAAAGGCATATGCATCAGAATAAAGCCCGTTAGTGGCCGCTGTTAAAAGGCGTATTGGTGGTCACTAACGGGTTAAACTGGTTCTGTTTTGCGTACTTATTTTATGCTACAATAGAAAACAACATTTTGATATACAAAACAACTAATTTTGCCTTTGCTATAATACAACCTTGACTTCATATAAATGCAGGTACTCCGCATATATCTCCATTAAATGTTTTGTGGTCTGTAGAACTTTTATATGTGTTGGGTTGTTTGTTTGTTTGTTTTTTTTTATAAATCTTTATTTTTATTTTTCCTATACAAAATTCATTCAATAATTTTTATCTACAAAATTGCTTCACATTGAACAAATCACCATACAAAGAATACAATCACTTCAAATCTCCCTGCAAGCCCTTACATCTTGGACAAGTATCCGTCTCTCAATAACCCATTTTTTTTAACTAGAGTTGGGAGGCCCTTTGGGAAGGGAATATAGACTAAAAAGATACACCCTCACATATAATTACCCCCTGCACTTCCTCTATTTTCCCATTTACTCATTCTCCCATTTACTGTCACGATGTGTGAGTATGTGGACCGACTAGGCCGCACCGCCGTAGCAGGGAGGCAGCTGGCCAAACAACAGGAAACCCAGAAATACAAAGTCCCGCACAAGGGTACTTGGATAGTCCAGACAGTGGCCGCAGCTCTGGCATGGATGGAGGTGGGTGCAGCAGGTAACGCCAGACGTGGCGGATGACAGCATGTCCCACAGGTGTGCCAGACGTGGCGAATCCCTTAGGACATGGCAGATGACACATGTGCCGCAGGCTGCGCCAGACGTGGTGAATCCCTCAGGACGTGGCAGATGACACCGGTGCCGCAAGTTGCGCCAGACGTGGCGAATCCCTCTGGACGTGGCAGATGGCAAAGCAACAGCAGGTGTAGTAGACATGACTCCAACTAGTAGGCACAAGAACACAGCACGGGAATACAGGAACAGGTAACAGGGCACGGGTAACAACTGGAACGGGAAACACTAAGGGACCATTTGCAAGACACACTTGGGAATAACTAACAACGCTCAGGCAAGGATCAGAAGGGCTGGGGCCTTCTTAATAGACCAGGAAATCATGTGGCTGATAATGATTGTTTTATAGGTGCGTGCGCTGGCCCTTTAAGAGCGGGCACAATCGTGCGCGCGCACCCTACGGGACACAGCAGGCCGGAGCGGAAGTGAGCGCTGGCATCTCCTAGGAAGGAGATAGGGACCAGCGCTCACGGTTCCATGGCTGTGGGCGTCGGGAGGTGAGTAAACCCGACGGCCCGTGGCCATGGACGCTACATTTACCCACTAGTGGTCCCCAGTTCACCACTATTTCTTTAATCAGCTCTCCATAAAAAAAATTGTATCCCTTTTTTAAAAACAGTTCTTTAAGGGATTTCCCACTCTTCAACTGTGTTATATTTTGTGCTTTAAGTGCTGAGGCCAACTGCAAATACTGAAAGTACCATGTGTGTCCAATTCCAAATTCCTAACATAGTCTCTGAAAGGTCTTAATTTCTCCCCTTCCATCACTTGTCCCAACCTATATATCCCCCTAACTTCCCAATTTTGAAAGTTCTTTAATTTATAGCATTACTCTAGTTTCGGATTTCTCCGTAGATACAACATTTCGGTATAGTCTCCAATACCCATTACTGTCTTTACTTTGCTCCATACCGTTTGAGACATCACCTTAGTGGTGTATTTATCAGGAAATATTTTTGAATTGGCTTCTAGTTTTACCATAGCCGGATTCCCAGCTCCATAATACCCTACCAATTTTCCGGGGATATCCTCACTATTATTTAAAACCCAGCCTCTCCGCTGAGACATTTGGCTTGCCAAAAAATACATATGAGTGTTTGGAATAGCTAAGCCCCCTACCTCTTTATTTCTCTGCAAGGTATTCAAACTTATTCTAGCATTACGACCCTTCCATATTATAGCTTTATAATTTGCGTCTATTGTTTTAAATATTTTGGGGTTCAGCCATACTGGGCTGTCTATGAGGACATACGATAGCTGAGGATGTATTACAGATTTAACCAACGCAGACCGCACATGTGGAGAGAGTGGGAGTTTTGACCAAATTTGAACTTTCTTGCGAAATTTAATTAGTAAAGGTTTTATATTTAATTCAACATAGTCATCAATATTTTTGGAAACATTTATCCCCAGGTATTTGAACGAGGTGTTACAAACAGGAAGAGGGAGAGGACCATCCATACAGAAAATTACCCCTGACGGGTGCCTCTGCCAAGCAAGAAGTTTTTTCCCTATTTATTAAAACGTGCCCGTGGTCTAAGATATATTGTTTTTATCCATTTACTAAATACTGGACTGAAACCCATTCTCCCAAGTACCTCTTGCAGGAAACCCCACTCGACCGTGTCAAATGCCCTGGAGGTGTCAAGTAAGACCAACAGGCAATCAACAGAATCGAGTGAGATACCCTGCATATTCAGATATAATCGATAAATATTTTCTGTCGTGTATCTATTGGGCATAAGCCCTGCCTGGTCTCTATTGACCACCTCTCCAATAATATTTGCAACCCTAAGGCATCATTCACACGAGCGTAATATACGCGCGTGCTTTTGACGCGTGTCGTACGCACCTATATTAGGCTATGGGGCAGTGCAGACAGTGCGTGAATTTTGCACAGCGCGAGTGCATTGCGTAAAACTCACGACATGTCCTTTCTTTGTGCGCTGTTCGCGCATCACGCACCCATTGAAGTCAATGGGTGCATGAAAACCACGCAGGTCGCACGGAAGCACTTCCGTGCGAACTGCGTGATTCGCGCAACAGCTGTCAAACTCTGAATGTAAACAGAAAAGCACCACGTGCTTTTCTGTTTACAAACATCCAAACGGAGTGTCATAATGATGGCGGCTGCGCGAAAATCACGCAGCCGCGCATCATACCCTGATGACACACGCTGCTGTTAAGTGCCTTTTGCGCATGCAAAATGCCGCGTTTTTTGCGTGCGCAAAACGCACACGCTCGTGTAAATCAGGCCTAATAGTCAATACCCTTGTCAATATCTTCACATTAAGCAGAGAAATTGGTCTATATGAAGTATTGTCCTCTGTATCTTTTCCTGGTTTTGGTATTACCAACACCGCTGCTTCATACATAGAATCTGGGAGGTCTTCAGATAAAATAGCAATATTAATTGTTAGTAACAGCATGGCAAAAGTGTCTCCTTATATCTTTTATACACCTCAAAAGGAAGTCCATCCATCCCCGGCACCGTCCCACTTGGTGCTTCCATTATTACCCACTGTAATCCCATGAATAGTATTGGTGCCTCCAATTTTTTAGCACTAACTCTAGAGAGCATAGGCATACTCATGTACACCAAAAATATTCAGCAATTTTCCTCTGTATATGAGGATTGAGATTGATACAAACTTTCATAGTATTGAAAAAAAAATTATCTCTAATTGACTAATCTATAAGTTTACCGATTTCTGAATTGATACATTTAATGTTTTTGCTATCACTTTTTTTCCCCCCAATTTGTTTGCTAACCATCATCCCATTTTTTTCCCCTCTCTACTAGATACTTATGTATCTCCCCCAAAAGTTTTTTTGCTTTGGCTAATAGAAATCTTTCCAATTCCGCTTGTGCTTCTAAGAAATTAATTTTCCCTGTGTTCTAGGATGGTCCAAGATTTTTTTTTTTACTTTCTTGAACTTTATTTGCTTTTCGATTATATTAAACTGTTTTTTAAGTCTACATATTTCTCTGTTCAAAATGCCCCTTATATGTGCTTTACTAGTGTCCCATATAACATTTTCATTCAGTCCCCTTATTAACCTTATAGAAAAATTTAAGATCTTTCTCAATCTTATCGTGGGTATTAACATATTCTAACGATTGTAGATTTAAATTCCAATTTCTTCTAAAACTATTTTTAGTGACAATATTTATTCCAATAATAGAGTGATCTGACACCCCTTTAGACCCGTGATACGTGTCTTCCATTAAGGCCTCATGCACACTTCCATCACCGTTTTCTCGGCCGTTTTTGACGGATCCGTGTGTCCGTTTTTGTTTCCGTGTGCGCTTCGTTTCCGTTCCGTGTTTCCGTTTTACATGGACGTTTTGCTTCCGTTTGGCTTCCGTTTAAAAAACGGATGTGAACTTACATAGTTACATAGTTAGTACGGCTGAAAAAAGACACATGTCCATCAAGTTCAACCAAGGGAAGGGAAAAGGGAAGGAAAAATGTCTACACATAGGAGCTAATATTTTTTTGTTCTAGGAAATTATCGAACCCTTTTTTAAAGCCATCTACTGTCCCTGCTGTGACCAGCTCCTGCGGTAGGCTATTCCATAGATTCACAGTTCTCACTGTAAAGAAGGCTTGTCGCCTCTGCAGCTTGAACCTTTTTTTCTCCAGACGGAGGGAGTGCCCCCTTGTTTTTTGAGGGGGTTTTACAAGGAACAGGATTTCACCATATTTTTTGTATGTGCCATTAATATATTTATATAAGTTAATCATGTCCCCCCTTAGTCGTCTTTTCTCAAGGCTAAATAGGTTTAATTCTCTCAATCTTTCCTCATAACTTAAATTCTCCATGCCCCTAATTAGCTTCGTTGCTCTTCTTTGTATTTTTTCCAACTCCAGGGCATCCTTTCTATGAACTGGAGCCCAGAACTGAACTGCATATTCTAGATGAGGCCTCACTAATGCTTTGTAAAGTGGTAATATTACATCCCTGTCCCGCGAGTCCATGCCTCTTTTAATACACGACAATATCCTGCTGGCCTTTGAAGCAGCTGATTGACACTGCATGCTGTTATTGAGTTTATGATTTACAAGTACACCCAGATCCTTCTCAACAAGTGAATCCGCCAGTGTAGCTCCCCCTAGGACATATGATGCATGCAGGTTGTTGGTACCCAGATGCATAACTTTACATTTATCTACATTAAACTTCATCTGCCAAGTGGACGCCCAAACACTTAGTTTGTTTAAATCTGCCTGTAATTCATGAACATCCTCCATAGTCTGAACTATATTACATAGCTTGGTGTCATCTGCAAAAATAGAAATAGTGCTATTAATCCCATCCTCTATATCATTAATAAATAAGTTGAATAATAGTGGTCCCAGCACTGAACCCTGGGGTACTCCACTTATAACCGGGGACCATTCAGAGTAGGAATCATTGACCACAACTCTCTGGATACGGTCCTTGAGCCAATTCTCAATCCAATTACAAACTATATTATCTAAACCTATAGTCCTTAATTTACCCATTAGGCGTCTATGGGGGACAGTGTCAAATGCCTTAGCAAAGTCCAAAAACACTAAATCCACAGCGGCCCCTCTGTCTAGGCTTCTGCTTACCTCTTCATAAAAACAGATTAGGTTAGTTTGACAACTTCTGTCCTTAGTAAAACCGTGCTGGCTGTCACTTATAATGCTATTTATTGTCACATAATCCTGTATATAGTCCCTCAATAGCCCCTCAAACATTTCATTTGAACCTGTCACATGTCCCAGGAAACACCCATAGAAAGTTTACAAGAAGTTTTTGGTGCTGTTTTCTGCAGCTTTCAGAGCATAGAGAACAGTTTGAGATGACATTTCTTGGCTTACTTTGGTTTTTTGGGTGTTTTGGAGTGAAAATATGAGCCTATCTTCAGGAATTAATGTTTACTGTAGTCTGTGAGTCTGTGAACTTTTGCTCACCCAGCCGTTGCTATGGCAACGGATCCGTCAAAAACGGACGGCACACGGAAGCCTTCCGTGTGCCATCCGTTTTTTTCACTGACCCATTGACTTCTATGGGCCACACGGTCACTGAATCACTGAGCAAAGTAGGACATGCTCTACTTTGCACGGAACGGAACAACGGATCCGTTTAAATAACTGAAGTGTGCATGGGGCCATTGAAATGAATGGGTTCAGGGTGCTGTCAGTGATAAAAACGGATAGCACCCGGAAGGAAAAAACTGAAGTGTGCACGAGGCCTAAGTTATATGCCCCCTGGTTCCCTATAACGAAATCTATCCTGGTTAGTGACATATGAGTTTTAGAGAACAGGTAAATTCTTTTTCGTTTGGATTTTTAAGCCGCCATAAATCCAACCATTTAAGTTCTTTTAAAAATCTCCCAAAATGTATCTTTATACAAGTCTACAACCTTATCAAAGTCCCCCAGCAAAAAGAGAGGATGGTTATCTCTGCCCGCAAGAAACTCCTGAAACTCATATACCACCTCATACTCAAAGGGTGGTGGAATATATATATATATATATATATATATATATATATATATATATATATATGTATATATATATAGAACAAAAATAGGCAGCACTATTTTTGTTCTATATACAATTGGGATTTTGGTCTAATCTCTTGGGCTTGCACCCGCACTATATCGGTGCTGCTGGATCCATCTGTTTATCTATATATATATATATATATATATATATATATATATATATATATATATATATATATATATATATATATATATATATATATATATATATATACAGTGGAGGAAATAAGTATTTGATCCCATGCTGATTTTGTAAGTTTGCCCACTGTTAAAGACATGAACAGTCTAGAATTTTTAGGCTAGGTTAATTTTACCAGTGAGAGATAGATTATATTTAAAAAAAAATAATAATCACATTGTCAAAATGATATATATTTATTTGCATTGTGCACAGAGAAATAAGTATTTGATCCCTTTGGCAAACAAGACTTAATACTTGGTGGCAAAACCCTTGTTGGCACGCACAGCAGTCAGACATTTTTAGTAGTTGATGATGAGGTTTGCACACATGTTAGATGGAATTTTGGCCCACTCCTCTTTGCAGATCATCTATAAATCATTAAGATTTCGAGGCTGTCGCTTGGCAACTCGGATCTTCAGCTCCCTCCATAAGTTTTCGATGGGATTAAGGTCTGGAGACTGGCTAGGCTACTCCATGACCTTAATGTGCTTCTTTTTGAGCCACTCCTTTGTTGCCTTGGCTGTATGTTTCGGGTAATTGTCGTGCTGGAAGACCCAGCCACGAGCCATTTTTAATGTCCTGGTGGAGGGAAGGAGATTGTCACTCAGGATTTGACAGTACATGGCTCCATCCATTCTCCCATTGATGCGGTGAAGTAGTCCTGTGCCCTTAGCAGAGAAACACCCCCAAAACATAATGTTTCCACCTCCATGCTTGACAGTGGGGACGGTGTTCTTTGGGTCATAGGCAGCCTTTCTCTTCCTCCAAAGACGGTGAGTTGAGTTAATGCCAAAGAGCTCAATTTTAGTCTCATCTGACCACAGCACCTTCTGCCAATCACTCTCAGAATCATCCAGATGTTCATTTGCAAACTTCAGACGGGCCTGTACATGTGCCTTCTTGAGCAGGGGGACCTTGCGGGCACTGCAGGATTTTAATCCATTACGGCGTAATGTGTTACCAATGGTTTTCTTGGTGACTGTGGTCCGAGCTGCCTTGAGATCATTAACAAGTTCCCCCCGTGTAGTTTTCGGCTGAGCTCTCACCTTCCTCAGGATCAAGGATACCCCACGAGGTGAGATTTTGCATGGAGCCCCAGATCGATGTCGATTGACAGTCATTTTGTATGTCTTCCATTTTCTTACTATTGCACCAACAGTTGTCTCCTTCTCACCCAGCGTCTTACTTATGGTTTTGTAGCCCATTCCAGCCCTGTGCAGGTCTATGATCTTGTTCCTGACATCCTTAGAAAGCTCTTTGGTCTTGCCCATGTTGTAGAGGTTAGAGTCAGACTGATTAATTGAGTCTGTGGACAGGAGTCTTTTATACAGGTGACCATGTAAGAGCTGTCTATAATGCAGGCACCAAGTTGATTTGGAGCGTGTAACTGGTCTGGAGGAGGCTGAACTCTTAATGGTTGGTAGGGGATCAAATACTTATTTCTCTGTGCACAATGCAAATAAATATATATAATTTTGACAATGTGATTTTCTTATTTTTTTTTTTTTTATATAATCTATCTCTCACTGGTAAAATTAATCTAGCCTAAAAATTCTAGACTGTTCATGACTTTGACAGTGGGCAAACTTACAAAATCAGCAAGGGATCAAATACTTATTTCCTCCACTGTATATATATATATATATATATATATATATCTGCTATTACACATTCAATACCTTCTATAATACAGTGTAAAAGGACATACCGTCCCTTTTTATCTAGTTTCTGGTATATAGACTCAAATTGTACTCCTCTACAGACAAGTATTGACACTCCCCTAGAAAAAAAGGAGTACAACGAATAAAACTGAGCCTGTAACCATCTTTTGTGTATCCTATCCAGAGTTACTGATGTTAAATCAGTTTCCTGTAGGCAGATCAAAGAGGGCTTCTGTTCCCTTAAAACATCAAAAATTGCGGTCCCCGTAATCCTATTTTCCATCCCTTTTATATTCCATGATATAATCTTAATCACCATCATATTTAAAAAATTAATTTTAAAAAATTCCCATTCCCACCCCGTTCCCCTCATAATATATCTTTACATACATAATAATCCAACTATGAATATCTTCAGGCACTTCAAAATTTTGTAGATCCTTCCCAGACCATATGCATCTTTGCCGGATACAACATTGAGTACTTGATCTAATTTTTCTGTAGCCTTTTTTTTTTTTTACCAGAATAAAATGTCTCCTTCTTTTCTGTGTTTCCCATAAAAAGTCCGGATAGATAGAGATTCTTTCTGAATTAAACATCGGTGTCGCTTTAACTCTCACGTTCCTAAGTATCTTCCCCCGGTTCTCAAAAGCCAGTAATTTAAGCAGTATTGGTCTAGAAGAAACCCCCATTTTTGGGGGACCTGTTGAAACCCTATGGAGCACTTAAAATCATAAAGAATTTTGAAAAAAATCTCCTTATCCAGAACTTCCTTTTGCCATCTGGTAATAAAACCCCTAATATCACCACCTTCCGATTTCTCAGGAAAACCCAGAAGTCGCAAGTTTTTTCTTACTTGCATGATCTTCCATTAACTCCATTTTTTTTAAATATATTTCTTTGTTTAAATACTCCATTTCTTGTAGATATTTATGGCAAACTTTTTCTTCTCCATTTAATTTATACTTCCTTTAATTTTTGAAACATCATGCCTGATGAATGTTATGTCTTGTTTAACACATCCAAGCTGCGTGGACATCTCCCCCAGTTTTTCATTACATACATTGACCACATTCAATCTAGATTTTAAAGAGACTGCCTCCATATTTACCCCAGACTCAGCCTGTATCTCTCCCATCTCGGGGAGTTTATAGATGAGATATTAACGGGTTTGTAACAGAGAGTGCGCTCATATCACTACTAGTGGGTCTGGATTTTCTTGCATGTTTCGTAAGTTTCTCAGCAACACTTTCATTTAAATTACTCCCTTTGCTGCCCCCTCCTCCAGTTTTTCCCTCTGCTGCATTTTTGGCATTTCCTCTATTTATAATGCTTTCGAGTTTACTCCTATAACATAGGAGACCCAATTCGAAATAGGAGTAACTAGCTGTTCCAGGTTTAAATATTACAGTATCTAACTCAGACCTCCTTTCGTATAATAGATAGAGGATATAAAATATAGGGTAATATATTATACAGCTAGAACAAGCTCAGTTATCCACTAGGTCCCACTAAAATTTGTCAGTTTCCCGCCTTTTCCAACTAAGCCACTTTTTCTTAGAAGGGAGCAGATTGCTCACACAGACACCATAACTCTTATCAGGTTATTCTGACAGGCAATAAATTCCTTTCGTCTATTTTTCATAGACAAGTGATACAAATAGCACAGACGAAAAAGGAAAATAAGTACCTTCCTGCTGAATGGTGAATCTCCTCCGGCTCCATAGGTATCAGTCCATAGGTAGCAGTCCAAAATCCAATATCATCAAATGCTGAAGATTGAAGAAGTATGTAAAATAGCTTTTGAACTTGTGAAGCAGCAAAAGAAAAAGCAGACCAGGTTAGGGCACAGGAAAACGCCAGACCGGTACTTAGTTGAAGATACAAAATAGCCTGTGGGGTCACAGATTCACAGGGACAGGCATAGAGCAACCACCCAGTCCACAGTGAGGTACAGCACAACTCGGCCAACTCACAACTCAGCACAGCGGGACAGGAACGGCCCAATATGGCCGAATCAGAGGGAGATCACCCATGCAGCAAAAAAGTAGAGCAGGGCGCAGTGGGATGAAGCTGCACCCAGGCGACGAAACGCAGACCGGGCAAAGCGATAGAGCAGGCCAGCTCAAAAAGCCTAAGGCCAAATCCAGTCCACGCAGAGGGGAGCAGAGAGAAGCAGAGGTCAGAGCGGAGCGACGGAGGCTGCAGCTGAGGTCACCTCTCACATGACTCACTGGCTGCTTGACCTTTTCTTGCACCAAAGAATTGCAAAAATAACTTCTCCGATTGGCTGAAGTCAGAGGTTCCCTAAAGTTCGATTGAAACTGTTCTCACTGGCAGTGAGACAGCAGATATGTAAATTATTTGGTTTAGATTATCTTCTGAATAGACGTTTGGTAGGTAAGAAGACACCGTTCTAAGACTAATACTGTCTTCGAGCATCTTCAGGTAGGGTTCACGAGTGGAGAGTGCTTGTAATTCACCCACTCTATTGTCAGATGTAGCTGCCACTAACAACATCACTTTCCAGGATAGAAACTTTAGGTTCACCCTTTCCAAGAGCTTAAAGGCATTTGAAGCCAATTTTTTAAGAACTACAGTCAGATCCGATATGGAACAGGGGAATCTGACATTAGGTCTAATACCTTTTAACCCATTAAGGACGCAGCCTAGTTTGGGTCTTAAGGCTCAGAGCCCATTTTTCAAATCTGACATATTTCAATTTATGTGGTAATAACTTCGGAATGCTTAACCCTATCCAAGCGATTCTGAGATTGTTTTCTCGTGAGACATTGGGCTTTATGTTAGTGGTAAAATTTGGTTGATATATTCAGTGTTTATTTGTGAAAAATTGCAAAATTTAGAGAAAATTTAGAAAAAAAAGAATTTTTCCTACATGTGGCTCTAGTGTGATCGTGGACACAAGCCCCAGAAGCAAAGAAGCACCTAGTGCATATTGGGGCCTCTTTTCTATTAGAATGTATTTTAGGCAGCATGCCACGTTTTGAAGAGGTGTTGAGGTGCCAAAACAGTAGGAATGCCTGAAAATTGACCCCATTTTGGAAACTACACCCCTCAAGGAATTCATTTATGGGTGTTGTGACCATTTAGACCCCACAGTTTTTTCACAGAATTTATTTGAATTGGGCTGTGAATTAAAAAAAAATATTTTTTTCCAATAATATGTAGTTTTGGCTCAAAATGTCTTATTTTCGCAAGGAATAAAATACCCCATTTTGTTGCTCAATTTGTCCTGAGTGTGGCAATATCCCATTTGTGGTGACAAACTGCCGTTTGGGCCCATGGGAGGGCTCACAAGGAAAGCAGCGCTATGTGTTCTTTGGAGTCCAGATTTTGCTGGATTGGTTTTCGGGTGCCATGTCGCATTTGCAGAGCCCCACAGGTATCAAATCAATGGAAACCCACCAGAAGTGACCCCATTTTGGAAACTACACCCCACAAGAAATTCATTTATGGGTGTTGTGACCATTTAGACCCCACAGTTTTTTCACAGAATTTATTTGAATTGGGCTGTGAATTAAAAAAAATTCAATTTTTTCAATAAGATGTAGTTTTTGCTCAAAATTTATTATTTTCACAAGGAATAAAATACCCCATTTTGTTGCCCAATTTGTCCTGAGTGCGGCAATATCCCGTTTGTGGTGATAAACTGCCGTTTGAGCCCATGGAGGGCTCAGAAGGAAAGGACCACCATTTGGGCTACTGGGGATTTTCTGGTGTTAAGTCATGTTTGCAGAAGCCCCTGAGGTACCAATACAGTTGAAACCCCTGAGAAGTGACCCCATTTTAAAAACTACACCCCTCAAGGCATTCATCTAGAGGTGTAGTGAGCATTTTGACAGGATACATACACCCCATAAACTGTAATGTGTGTTCTCCTGGGTATCCTCAATGTGGCTGTTAAGAGCTGCCTGGGCATACAGCAGGGCTCAAAAGGGAAAGATGAGGGGATAAGCTATGCGGAGTACATCAGGGTAGGTAAAACTGGGTTAAATTAGAAATCAAGGGATGTATGATGAATTTTAAAACACTCTTTCATACACAGCGTGGTTTTTCGGGACACGTGTCACATTGATATATTGTGTCCTTCCTTATCCTCCTCTTATAGCAGACTTTGCACATCTTTTGACTTTTTCCCTTCTTGCCAGTTTGGGGAACTTCTCCTGGAAAGTGTTGCCCTTTTACGATGCGTGTGGCCTCGCCTCCAGAAGTACTGGGTGCCCCCCCTTCTTGGTCCCTAAAGATTAGGTTTGTGATAACCACCTCTTGGAATTCCAGGAAAGTTGTTCTGGCCTGTACATTGACGTAGCACGTATGCATTGTATAATGCCATCTGTATGATGTGCACGGCCAGCTTCTTATACCACACCGCATGGCGCTGTCAGGCTTCAGGGCTTGATCTGACAAGTCCACCCCTCCCATGTAGCCATTATAGTCCAGGATGCAATCTGGTTTGGGGGTGTCTGTACTGGTACCTCGTACAGGTACATGGGTACTGGTGTGGCCATGTATTGTTGTCAATACAAGGACATCTCTTTTGTCCTTGTACTTGACACACAATATGTTGCTGCTAGAATGTGCCCTGCTCTCACCCCTTCTGAGTATTTGCCCAAGCAGAGTCTTGGGAGGCCTCTCAGATTTCTTCTAGCAGTGTCGCATGCCATAATACTTCCGGAAGCGAGGCACTTGAAGAGTGGGACGCTGATATAAAAATTATCCAGGTAGAGGGGGTAACCCTGGTCCAGCACAGTGGGTGCACCAAATCCCACACAATTTTTGCATAACTCCCAGTAAGGGGGGGCATTCTGGGGGCTGAATACTGGTGTCTTTCCCTTCATATATCCTAAATTTGTAAGTATACCCTGATGCGCTCTCACACAGCTTATACATCTTCACGCCATACCGTGCCCTCTTACCCGGCAGGTACTTATATAGTTACATAGTTACATAGTTACATAGTTAGTACGGCTGAAAAAAGACACATGTCCATCAAGTTCAACCAAGGGAAGGGAAAAGGGAAGGAAAAATTTCTACACATAGGAGCTAATATTTTTTTGTTCTAGGAAATTATCTAACCCTTTTTTAAAGCCATCTACTGTCCCTGCTGTGACCAGCTCCTGCGGTAGGCTATTCCATAAATTCACAGTTCTCACTGTAAAGAAGCCTTGTCGCCTCTGCAGCTTGAACCTTTTTTTCTCCAGACGGAGGGAGTGCCCCCTTGTTTTTTGAGGGGGTTTTACAAGGAACAGGATTTCACCATATTTTTTGTATGTGCCATTAATATATTTATATAAGTTAATCATGTCCCCCCTTAGTCTTCTTTTTTCAAGGCTAAATAGGTTTAATTCTTTCAATCTTTCCTCATAACTTAAATTCTCCATGCCCCTTATTAGCTTCGTTGCTCTTCTTTGTATTTTTTCCAACTCCAGGGCATCCTTTCTATGAACTGGAGCCCAGAACTGAACTGCATATTCTAGATGAGGCCTCACTAATGCTTTGTAAAGTGGCATTATTACATCCCTGTCCCGCGAGTCCATGCCTCTTTTAATACACGACAATATCCTGCTGGCCTTTGAAGCAGCTGATTGACACTGCATGCTGTTATTGAGTTTATGATTTACAAGTACACCCAGATCCTTCTCAACAAGTGAATCCGCCAGTGTAGCGCCCCCTAGGACATATGATGCATGCAGGTTGTTGGTACCAAGATGCATAACTTTACATTTATCTACATTAAACTTCATTTGCCAAGTGGACGCCCAAACACTTAGTTTGTTTAAATCTGCCTGTAATTCATGAACATCTTCCATAGTCTGAACTATATTACATAGCTTGGTGTCATCTGCAAAAATAGAAATAGTGCTATTAATCCCTTCCTCTATATCATTAATAAATAAGTTGAATAATAGTGGTCCCAGCACTGAACCCTGGGGTACACCACTTATAACCGGGGACCATTCAGAGAAGGAATCATTGACCACAACCCTCTGGATACGGTCCTTGAGCCAATTCTCAATCCAATTACAAACTATATTTTCTAAACCTATAGTCCTTAATTTACCCATTAGGCGTCTATGGGGGACAGTGTCAAATGCCTTTGCAAAGTCCAAAAACACTAAATCCACAGCGGCCCCTCTGTCTAGACTTCTGCTCACCTCTTCATAAAAACAGATTAGGTTAGTTTGACAACTTCTGTCCTTAGTAAAACCGTGCTGGCTGTCACTTATAATGCTATTTATTGTCACATAATCCTGTATATAGTCCCTCAATAGCCCCTCAAACATTTTCCCCACGATGGATGTTAAGCTTACTGGTCTATAATTACCCGGGGAAGACCTAGAGCCCTTTTTGAAAATAGGCACCACATTTGCCCTGCGCCAGTCCCTTGGCACTATACCAGTCACTAGAGATTCTCTGAATATTATGAAAAGGGGGAATGAAATAACTGAACTAAGCTCTTTAAGAATTCTAGGGTGTAACCCATCTGGTCCCGGAGCCTTGTGCACATTTATTTTATTTAATTTAGCTTGGACCATCTCTACATTCATCCAATTCAGTATATCAACTGATATATTAACAGCACTGGCACCGGCTACATCAGCTGCTCTTTCTTCTGTTGTATATACAGAGCTAAAGAACCCATTTAGTAACTCTGCCTTCTCTTGATCCCCTGTGATCAACTCCCCATTACCATTATCTAGGGGTCCTACATGTTCAGACCTTGGCTTTTTTGCATTTATATGCTTGAAGAATTTTTTAGGATTTGTTTTACTATCCTTGGCCACCTGCCTTTCATTTTGTATTTTTGCTAATTTTATTACATTTTTACAGATTTTATTAAGCTCTTTATATTTTACAAAGGCTACAGCTGTACCCTCAGATTTGTATTTTTTAAATGCCCTTTTTTTGTCATGTATTGCCCCTTTCACAGAAGGTGTAAGCCATGTGGGGTTTAATTTGAGTCGTTTATACTTATTACCTGTAGGAATAAATTTTGCACTATAATAACTCAAAGTAGATTTGAAAATCTCCCATTTATCATTTGTTCCATTATTTGACATTAGTTCTTCCCAGTCTATATCCTGAATTGCAGCCCTCATCCTGGGGAAATTGGCTTTCTTAAAATTAAATGTTTTTGCCCTCCCAGCCTGCGTTTGTTTTTTACAGTATAGGTAAAATGTAACTATATTATGATCACTGTTACCGAGGTTTTCACGAACATTGACATTCCCAACAAGATCTGCATTATTAGAAATGACCAGACCCAACAGAGCTTCACCTCTAGTCGGGTCTTCCACAAACTGGCCCATAAAATTTTCCTGCAACAGGTTGAGGAAATGTCTCCCCTTTGCAGTTGAAGCCGAACCATGACACCAATTAATATCCCGGAAATTAAAATCTCCCATTATCACTACAGTACCCGCCTGTGCAGCCCGCTCCATCTGTTTATATATCTGACCTTCCATCTCCTCAGTTATATTGGGGGGTCTATAGATTACACCAAAAGTAATTTTTTCAGTGTTTACCTCCCTTTCTAGTTCCACCCACAAGGTTTCAACCTCCTCACAGTATTCACCCTCTATTGTCTCTTTCACACTCGCCTTCATATCACTTCTCACATACAGACATACACCACCACCTTTCCTATTTGTCCTGTCTTTACGAAAAAGTGTAAAACCCTGTAGATTTACAGCCCAGTCATGTGAAGAGTCCAGCCATGTTTCAGCAACACCAACTATATCTATATTTTCTTCCAGTATCAAGGCCTCCAGCTCCCCCATTTTGCTTGCTAGACTTCTGGCATTTGTGAACATACACTTTAACTTGCCTGTCAGTTTTTCACTTTTATTATCAGAAATGTGATTTGACATTAATCGGTCCTTTTTATTTACACTGATGTTTTGTAACGAAAGGATCTCCTTATCTTGTTGTCTAGTCCTCTCCCCACATTCTGTTTCTCCCCCCACCAATATAGTCTGACCCCTCTCTAACCTGGCTACCCCTTTTTTTTCTACATTGACCTCTCTCCTCAGCCCTAGTTTAAATACTCCGCCACCCCAGCTAGAATTCTCTCCCCCAGCACAGCGGACCCCCTTCCATTTAGGTGCAAATCATCTGCAGAATACAGTTTGTACCCCAATGAAAAGTCAGCCCAGTGCTCTAGGAACCCAAATCCTTCTCCTCTACACCAAGACTTCAGCCATGCATTTAACTCCCTAAGCTCCCGCTGTCTTTCCTGTGATGCGCATGGCACAGGCAGTATTCCTGAGAATACAACCTTGGAGGTCCTTCCCTTCAGCTTGTAGCCTAGTTCTTTAAAATTATTCTTAAGGCTCCTCCACCTACCATTTATTCTGTCGTTGGTACCGACATGGACCACGACAGCTGGATCATCACCAGCCCCTCCCAGCAATTTGTCCACCCGTTCCACCACATGCCGAACCCTGGCACCAGGGAGACAGCAAACCATTCGGTTGAGGTGGTCTTGGCGACAAATTATTCTATCCGCCTTCCTGATTATAGAATCCCCTACAACTATCAATTGTCTTGGCTTACCTGCATTACCATCCCGCCGACTACTAGCTGGGCTGTTCTCCCGGCTGTTAGGGAGATCAGTATCCACTAGGGCTGCCATTTCTGAGACTGACACCCTCGCATCATCACCCAACCTGGCAATTTTGCTTGGAATGCCAGAAACCGGATCGGCCTTCCTTGTCTTTGACCCCTTTCTACTGCCCCTAACTACATTAACCCAGCTACTTACCTGATCCTGCTCACCCATGTCTTCACCCTCCAGTTCTAACCCACTAACTGCATGCTCTGTGAGCAGCAAGCTCCGCTCAAAATTGTCTATCCTCCTCAGTGTTGCATTTTGCGCCTCCAGATCTCTAATGCGAGCTTCCAGGTGAACAACATGCTCACATCTGCCACAGAGATATTCACCCTGGAACTCCGGCTCCAGTCGTGTATACATATGACAAACTGTGCACTGAAGAAAACCTCCAATCTTGCTATCCATTATCCAAGTTACACCAAAACAGCGAACAATTGTCAAAGAAAAAGAAAAGAAGAGTACTTACTGGGGCTTCAACTCCTCTTTTCAACTCCGGTTTTAGAACTCCACTTAGTTCACAAGCCACTTAAACCACCAAGCTCAGAAAGAGCGGAATTGAAGCCTCCCTTTAAAATGTACCAAGGACTCATCAATACAAATACAATTCTCGGGGGTGTATGCTTTGGAAAACCGTGAAAATGTCTAAGGCAGGCACTGCATTTATACTGCTGCATACCCTGTGAAACACAGTAACTCGAAACCAAAGAATGGGTATGTATAAGGCAAAAACCAATAAGTCATGGAATAGCTATGTGAATATCCAAAATATATTTTATTTGATTAGAACTCAGTATGCTATGCAGAGGTTAAAAACATTTAAAAACGGCATAGAGAATGCCATATACAAGTCAATGGGAAGGGGAGACAGGCCGCCATGATAAGTGGCAAACAAAGTAGTAACTCCCACTTACTCACCTAAACCCCTAGAGCAGACGTTCGAATGCCAAAGATAAAGGAACAAGGACAAAAATGTTGCATGAGATCAGCATGTCCTGTGTGAGAACCGTTTTAGGGGAGAGGGAGGAAGAGAAAAAGCCCCATGCGTATCGCCAACAAGTGGCTTCCTCTGGGGTTAGCTTTGGAAAACCGGGAACTGAAACGGTCTAATAGGGGTCTCCGTTTATACAAACGGTCAAAATTGGGGTCATCTCGGGGTGGACACTGCTCATTATCAGTATAATGTAAGAAGCGAAGTATTGCCTCATTTTTCTTTCTTTTTAGGTTCCAGTTCAATTCTGAAGTTGCTTTGAGGGGCTTATATTTAGAAACCCCTATGAAACACCCCATTTTAGAAACTAGACCCCTCAAAGTATTCACAACAGCATATAGAAAGTTTATTAACACTTTAGGTGTTTCACAGGAATTTAGAGCAAAGTAGAGGTGAAATTTACATATATTTTTTTTTGTCAGAAAATCCTTTTTATTCCATTTTTTTCTGGAAAACAGAAGGTTTTAGTAGAGAAGCGCAACTCAATACTTATTGCCCAGATTCTTACATTTTTAGAAATATCCCACATGTGGCCATAGTGTGGTAATGGACTGATGCACCAGCCTAGTGGATTTTGAGGCCTCCTTTTTATTAGGCACCATGTCCGGTTTGAAGAGGTCTTGTGGTGCCAAAACAGTGGAAACCCCCCAAAAGTGACCCTATTTTGGAAACTAGATCCCTTGAGGAATTCATTGTAGTTTTCATGGGGTGCATGCGACTTTTTGATCAGTTTTTATTCTATTTTTAAGAGGCAAGGTGACTTAAAAACAGCAATTCTACTATTGTTTATTTATTAAAAATTTTTTACAGCGTTCACCGTGCGCTATAAATGACATATTCACTTTATTCTGCGAGGCGATACGATTACGGCGATACCATATGTTTATAGTTTTTTATGTCTTATGGCGTTTGCACAATATACCGTATTTTTCGGACTATGAGACGCAGTTTTTAGCAAGAATAAATCTCCCCGTTCTATCTTACCCAGCTCCGCTGTCTTCCGGCCACTTCATTTCCTGGTTACATGGTCGAGTTACGCAAACAGCGTAACTCGCTGAGCTACGCTATTTCCGCAACTCCTATAGAACTGAATAGTAGTTACGGAAACATAGTAGCATGCTACGCTGCTTCTGTAACTGCTATTCAATACTATGGGAGTTACGGAAATTCCGTAACTCATCCATGTATTGCAGTGTATCGTACCAGCGATCTAATGATCGCTGGTTCAAGTCCCCTAGGGGAACTAATAAAATGTGTGTAAAAAAAAAAGTTAAATAAATTTTCAGGTGTGTAAAAAAAAAATTAAAGTTAAGAAAAAATTACCATTTTTCCCCAAGCATAATGTAAGAATAAAAAAAATAATAAAAAAATTGGTATCGCTGCATCCGTAAAAGTACGAAACTATTACAATATAGTATTATTTGACTCACACAGTGAACGGTGTAAAAGAAACAATAATTTAAAACCCCAGAATCATTGTCTTTTGGTCACCATAGCGCTAAAAATAATGAAATAAAAAGTGATAAAAAAATCGTATGTACCAAAAAATTGTGCTAATAAAAACTACAGCTCGTCCCGCAAAAAATAAGCCCTCACACTGCTGAAACGATGGAAAAATATAATTTATGGCTTTCAGAATGTGGTGAGACTGAACAAATTATATGTTTTAACCAATAGTAAAATATGAATATTTTTTTATCCTATTTTCTGTTGTCTAAAACCTGGGTGCGTCTTATAGTCAGGAGCATCTTATAGTCCGAAAAATACGGTAATACTTTTTGTAAAAAATCATTTACTTTTTGTGTTACCTTATTTTAAGAGCATTAATTTTTTTATTTTTCCTTCAAGAAAGCCGTGCGAGGACTTATTTTTTGCGTAACAAACTGTAGTTTTCGATCAGTATCATTTTTAGGTACATGCAACTTTTTGATCTCTTTTTATTCCATTTTTTGGGAGGTGAAGTGACCAAACAATTGTGATTCTGGTATGGTTTATTATTATTTTCTTTTATGGCGTTCACCGCGCGGGATAAATAATGAAGTCGTATTGTAGTTCAGGCAGTTATGGACGCGGCTTTACCAATTATGTATAGTTTATTTATCTATTTTTATTAATAATAAATGACTGATTAGGGAAAAAGGGGGATTTTTACTTTTATTACTTTTCAAACTTTTATTTTCTTATTTTTACACAACTTTTCTTAACTTTTTTTTAAACTTTATTACTTTGTCCCACTAGGGGACTTGAGGGCAGGAGGCCCTGATCGCTATTCTAATACACTGCACTACATGCGTAGTGCAGCGTATTAGAGCTGTCAGCTACTCACTGACAGCAAGCATAGTGGACCCACTAGGCTTCCGTAAATGGCATAGCCGGACGCCATTATTAGACGTCCGGTGGCCATAGCAACCATCACTGCCCGCTATCATGTAGCGGGCTGTTGATGGTGGTTTAAGCCCTAAAAAGCCGCGCTCGCTATTGAACGCGGCTTTTAAGGGGTTAATCAGCGGGGACACAGCGATCGGTCCTCGCAATGGGAGCTGCGGCAACCGCTGTACAAGACAGCAGCTGTCACAGCTCCTTTATATGTCGGGAAGACGGTGAAAATGGCTGATCCTCCCGTGACGTACTATTCCATCATGGAGCGCGAACGGGATGGTTACCATGACGGAATAGTACGTCACTGAGCGTTAAGGGGTTAAATAATCGCCTCACTAGCTGGTTATTTGACAATTTGAATTCAGAACAAGCATTTATTGCTGAAAAGTGGACCTTCTGTGTGTTACACTGATTTCCTCTTTAGAAGCCATCCTGGAGAAAGTCTAATAAATCCAAGTCTTGTATCTCCCTGGAGGAAAAGTTATGTCCTAAACACCAGGAGGAAAATACTCGCCTTATGCTATTATATACAGAACGGATCGAATCCATACAGGAAGAAAGCAAAGTCTTAATGACTCCATGGAAAAGGCCTTGATCACTAGTTTCAGCCCTTTAATATCAATACCCAGGCTATCAGGTGGAGCTTCTTGAGACCTGGATGTAGAAAGACCCCCTGGAGGAGAGGATTTTCTTTAACGCGCAAGTAAGTTATTTTCAAAATTTCTAATATGGCCTGAAACCATGCCCTCCTTGGCCAAAATGAGATAATAACCAAAACTTCGGCCTTGTCCTGCCTGATCTTCACTGGGCACATCTGCATAAGCGGAACAGGGGGAAAAAGGTTGAGGTGTCTGTGGTGATAGCTTGCCAGATGCGGTAGAAATGTTCTTATTTCAAGAAGGCTCTGACGCAGACATTCTCTCCGGTGTTGAAAGAACTTGCCGACATTAAAAAAGACATCAAGCAGATTAGCAATCATGTGGACACGCAGTCCTCCATTTCAAGACACAGCGAGGCTGTCTTCAATACCTTGACAACACACCAGCCTCATCTTAATACTCACCTGATGATTGATGATCAGGAAAACCGTAGCAGACGCCAGAATATCAGGCTCCGCAGTCTGCCAGAACCTGTGGCAGCAGAAGCCTTACCACAGGCGATGTCTCAAATATTTGGGATCCTGGTAGGCCAAGAACGGGCCGAAAAAGTGGTGATAGAGCGAGTTCACTGAGCGCTTAAGCCTAAGCCTGCTCAGAACTAACCCCCGAGAGATGTTATATGTGGATAAGCTTTGTGGATATGTCTGCTCTGCTTAAAGCGACGAGAGAACTCCCGGACTTACAATTTGAAAGTTCTAGAATTTTATTATTCCAAGATCTTGCTCCATGCACTTAAACTAAAAGAAGAATCCTGAAACCTGTGATTGAAGCACTAAGGGCAAAGAAACTGCCTGTGAGATGGCTCTCCCCATTCTGCCTAGCGACCATGAAAAATGGGCGCCAAATTGTCGTTTGCACTCCAGAAGATCTACACAAACTTTGGGAGAAACTAGGCATACCACCCATAGATGTACCGTCTTCGATCCCTGCTCAAATGGATCTAACATTACCTCAGCTTCCTTCCTCACAAGTTTGGAAGGTGGTGTCGAGCCTGAAATCACCAAGATACAAGACCTGCACCGCAAGGACTGCTGATTCTTGAACTTCTTGATATAAGTGCAGGACTAGCACTTCTACCTTTTTCCCTTGAATTTGATCATCACAGGGTTACATGAGTGACTGTTTGCCATAGGGCTATACCCAGGGGCGTAACTAGGAAACACTGGGCCCCATAGCAAACTTTTGACTGGGGCCCCCTCCTCTGGGTGGCACACACAGCCCACCCTTGTAGATAGTGCCCCCCTGTAAATAGTGCCATACAGCCCCTCCTGTAGACCGTGCAATACAGCCCCCCCTGTAGACAGGGCAATACAGCCTCCCCATACAGTGCTATACAGCCCTCCCTGTAGACAGTGCTTTACTTTCAGGTATCACAAAGAGGGACAATCAATGCGGCACGCAGGAGCAAATTTTTTTGCTTTTAAGCCATATGTAATGTCAGGATAGGGAGACAGACAGGTGAGCCCTAATCTACCCGCCAGTCAGTCCCTGCCTACTTGCACAGCCCGTCCTAGGCGACAACGTACAACTGGGTGATGGTCCCTACGCTGAATATGTGCACGACAGACAAAACAAGACAGGGTACACAGACGCAAGGGAAGTGGGGCAATTGTCCACGGCAATACCGTGAGCAACAGAGTAGTGGACGAGCCGAGTCAAACCTGGAGTGTACGAGGTAACAAGTGCAGAGCAGGAGAATAGTCAGTCAAGTAAGGGTCAATAAAAAGCAGAGGTCAATGGTAACAGCAGAAACAGCAGAGCCAGGAAACAGGAGAATCACAGGCAAAGGACAAGCAGCAAATTAAGGTATAAGTAGACCAAGGGCGGGAGCTAGAACCGTCTGGCCAGGCTGCAATAGGCTCTCCCACTCCTCAGCCTACCAGCCTGAGTGGTAGCAGATCGAGTCACTCTAGCAGACCTAGGAACAGATGCAGGCTGATTAACCACGGGCGTCGACACAGAAGCTGTGTCAGGCAAATCCTTTACACCATACCTCTAATACCACCCAATCCCCACCCATACACACACGGTTTAGCCCACACAGTATCATGCTCCCATAGTGCCCCACACACAGTATAATGCCCCCATAGCTGCCACCATACAGTATAATTCACCCATACAGTATAATGCCCATTCAGATGCCCCATACAGTATAATGACCACACAGATGACCCCATACAGTATAATGACCGCACAGATGACCCCATACAGTACAATGCCCACACAAATCCCCCCATACAGCATAATGCCCAATAGCTCCCCTATGCAGCATAATGCCCAATAGTGTAATGCTCCCCATAGCTGCCCCACACAGTATAATGCCCCCATAGCTGCCCCCACACAGTATAATGCTCTCCATAGCTGCCCCACAGTATAATGCGCCCCCATAGCTGTCCCCACAGTTTAATGCCCCCATAGCTGCCCCCACAATATAATGCCCCCCATAGCTGCCACCACAGTATAATGCCATCCATTGCATTCCCCACAGTATAATGCCCTCCATACTGTATAATGCCCCCATAGCTGTCCCACAGTATAATGCCCCCACAGTACGCCGCCCATACAATATAATGCCCCTCATATAGTAAAATGTTCTTATAGCTGCCACCATATCAGCCCTCCTTACCTACGCAGTATAATTCCCCATAGTGCATAATAGAAAAATAATAACATAATTACTTAACTATCCACGTTCCCACGACGGATGGAGGATCCTTCTCCTCTGGTCTGTGCCCTGAGTGGCTCGACACAGACAGGCGTGATGATGTCACTACGACATGCCTGCCTGCGCCATGGGCCCCCCAGGCTTGGGGGCCCGGTCACAGTTGCAACCGTTGCGACCTCTAGAGCTATGCCACTGACTATACATACGTTTGTTTTTTTTTTGTAACAGCCCATATAAGCGACACTTGATGTGGAAAGAGGCTATGGCCCTTCATAGTGATGTTTTCTTTGCACAAGAGACATATTTCTCGGCTCATAAATCCCCAAAATGTACACACTCTTAATTCCCCTGTGTTTTGTGCATCTGGTCCACACAAATCGAAAGGTGTACTAATAGCAATTAAAGACTTTTAGTTTTCAGTAAACAAGAGGTCTTCTCTGGGCAGATTCCTCATATTGGTTTGCAACATCAATGATATTACATACACGTTGGTCAATCTGTATCTACCTAACTCTCATCAACTTAGATCTTTTCATAAAATTCTCCACAAAACACAGAAGATTGCTAAAGGTAGATTGGTGATTGTGGGAGATTTTAATGATGTCATGCGCCTGATAATTGACTCTTCCAACGTCCATAGGCCCCATTCTAGTCTATACCACACAGATCATGTGGAAGAATTGTATGACGTTTGGCGATGCCAACATGGCAGTGAGCGGGATTATACATTTCGTCTCTGCTCCACATAAAGTATATTCCAGGATTGATATGTTTCTGGTCAGCAGGCTTGGTCTTGGTTATATTTCTGCCTCATCTATCAGTACCATAACATGGTCTAATCACGCCCTATATCTCCGGTAATATTAGATCAATCCCCTTCACCTCCATTCTCATTATGGAAGTTAAATGAACTGGTATTGATCCACCGCCATACAAAAAAAATTATGTACACTCATTTGCAAACTTATATTGATTTAAACTCCCCATTGCCTACAAATTGTTTCTCATTATGGAATGCTCATAAAGAGTGTATGAGGGGGATGGGAATTCAGGCTGCTTCTAGGTTGAAAAAACACAGAGACAAAGTCATTAATGACATCATGGCTCAAGAATCTTTAGAATCACTTAACAAAAGGCAGGTAACCCAGTCTGTCTTGGTGCAGATTAAGGTACTTAGAGATCAGCTTTAAACCGCTCTCATGTCTAGACATATGGCAATCTTTAAAAAAAATGCAATTTGGTTTCTGTCTTCAGGGCAATAGACCTGGTGCCTTGTTAGCCAGAATGATCAAAAAAAACATCTGCCAAGCAAAGAACAGCATATATATTAGATGAGCGGGGACATCGTATAACACATCCTCAAGACATGAGCGAACAATTTCGTAATTATTATCATAAACTCTATCATCTTAACGAGGATGCCACGATACACCAGCCCTGTTTGTTGGAAATTGACAAATTCCTGAGCGGCCTGGGCCTTCCCTCTCTTTCAGTAGAGAAACAGATGGCTATAGCAACTACTTTTACTACCTCAGAAGTGTCTAAGGCTATTTCGGGGCTAAAAATAGGGAAAGCCCCAGGACCGAATGGCTTCTCCACCTTTTATTATAAAAAAACTTGGAGATATTATCCCCCAAATTAGTTGAGGTTTACAACAAGGCAGCAGCACTGGGTTCCTTCCCTGATGAGCTGCTGTTGGCTACGGTAATCACCCTCCCTAATCCAGGTAAGACGCCTGATCGTCCTGCCAACTTTCATCCAATCTCCTTACTGAACACGGACATTAAGTTGTATGCCAATATAATATCCAATTGGTTGGTCGCCTTGCTCCCTGAGTTGATACATGCCGACCAAGTGGGGTTTGTCTCGGGCAGGCAGGCTCCAGATCGTACTAGAGTTTTCACTAACCTTGTACATTGGGCCAGGACCCATCGAGTGCCTTGCGTGCTCCTTGCCCTGGATGCGGAGAAGGCATTTGATAGGGTCCATACGTAGATGCAGTCCTAACTAAACTCGGGTTTATAGGTTTTATTAAATCAGCGATCATGGCATTGTATTCCTCCCCATCTTCTAAGGTTATGGCCTCCGGATTCTTATCGAACCCCTTCCCGATTACTAACGGCACTAGGCAGGGTTGCCCATTATCACCCCTAATTTTCGCCATGATTATGGAGCCTTTGGTGGTGTCTATAAGACAAAATCCATTAATACATGGTATTCAAGTGGGGACTTCTAAGCATAAAATTGGTTTTTACGCTGACGATGTGATTCCTTCCTTATCGGATCATTGTCCTCCCTCACAGAAGTGCAATCTGTTCTGGACTTATTTGGTAAATTGTCTTATAAAGTTAATTTTGCTAAATCTCAATTGTTGGATGTGGGTCTCCCCCCAGGTGTTCAATCTACTTTAGGTCACTAATTTCCTAAGATTCTGTATTTGGGTATTTATCTCACTAACTTCTCTCATCTCCTTTTTAAGCATAATTATATCCCCCTCCTGCAAAGCATTCCTCAAACCTTAAAATTCTACTCCCATGCCTATATATCATGGACAGGCAGAATTGCCATAATCAAAATTATGATATTACCCACTATATTATACCTATTTCAAACAGTTGTAATTCCCCTCCCTAAATCTTTTTTTAATGACCTTCAAAGAATTGTTAATACTTTTAGTTGGATGGGGAAAAAAACAATGGTACGGATGCATACATTATTCAGACATTGGAGAAATGGGGGCATATGGGGCTGCCAGATATTCGAAAATATTATTGGGCATCTGTATTGGACCAAATGAGGTCCTGGAGTGTATCCTCACACTCGAAAAGATGGACTCAAATTGAGCAAACCATGGTTGACCATCCATTGTTGTCCTTGTTTAGCGTAATCCCGCAAAATCGAATCACTAGCACATCTTCAATGTCTCTTAGTGTTAAAACCTCTTTACGAACTTGGAAAAGTTATGTTTCTCAGCTTCCTACTTCTGCCCTGATTCAACTGAGGAAGATGCCCTTGCAATATTTAATAGAGTTGCCAGAAATTTTGTTGGACAGTTGGATATCTGGGGGGATTTCCCATGTTCATATGTTATTTAATGATCATTCCTTAAAGTCATTCTTGAAACTATCTAATCAATGCTCCATCTAAAATAAAGACTTCTATGAGTACTTATGTATTCGCCACCTCCTTACCTCCATTGATACTATAACGCCCATGTTCCCCTCCTTTGCCCATAGATTCTTATTTGAACCTATTTGTAAGATTAAGGGTATATCGGTGTTTTATGATGACCTGAGCTCTCGACTCTCCCTCAGCAAGCCTCCTTATTGTTCAAATTGGGAAAGGGATTTTCAATCTGTATTTATTGTCACTTTCTTCTGTTCTGGGTACTGGACTCCATATAGGTGTCATGTAAAAGTACTTTTCGCAGGGATATACTATTAAAGGGCTGGTTGCTTCATGATCTGTTTGGTTTATAATATGCCTGCTGCACTACACATCAAGTACACGAATTACTTGTAACTTGCTAATATTTTCGTTTTTCACAGATGGCTCCTTATTGTAGATCACATGCTGTCCGGTGTTCTGGTGGACATGTTTGGTTTTTGTTTTCTATTTTATTTTATTTATTTTATGTTGTTTCTTAATTATTTCTTATTTCGTTGCTTGGTCCTAAATTGTGCATAGAGCATGTAATTATTTATGCAATAGGTATGTATGTAATACTTATGTAATGCTGTTTCGACTTTAATGTGGTACCTGCGAATATGTTTAGTCCTGGACATTATGGGACCCTTTCTTTATCATTGCATGTATTTTGTATTGAAACAAATCTTAATAAAAATTTCATATTGAAGAAAAAAAAAAGAAAATTGAAGGATATTTTGAATGTGAAGTCTGCTAAATCCCTCCATATCTTAAAATACAAATCTTATGCTCATGGGGATAAAGGTACGAAGGTGATGTCTCGCCTTATTAAACAACTACTGGGAAAAACATTAATTCCATGCATAACCAGTGCACTGGGTAGGATATTCACCAACACAGATCAGATAGCTAAGGTATTTTAGGCATATTACTCAGAACTGTACAATATCCATCGTGATCCCTCACTAGATACTCCGCTATCCCATTTAGAAGCAATTCAGACATTTATTAAAACTATTGACGCCCCCTCCCTAACTCCAGAGGATTTTTCACTGTTAACAACGCCATTTACAACATTATAATTAGAAAAAGTATTAAAGTCCATACCAAATGGTAAAACCCTGGCCTCGATGGCCTCCCAATCATCCATTATAAAAATTAAAAAAATACTCACCTACCAAGATTTCTTTCCTTATGCAACGCAGTTTTGGGCGAAGCTCAATTCCCTAGCCAAACCTTTGCAGCCAATATCACAATCCTTCCTAAGCCTGGAAAGGATCTAGAAAGGTGCAGTAGCTACAGACCCATTTCACTTCTGAATTTGGATTTGACGTGGTGGGCCAAAATACTATCCACCCATATTTAATTCCTTTCTACCGCATTTAATTGGGATTGAACAAGTGGGATTTGTTATGGGACGGGAAGGTAAATTTAACACTACAAGGATAGTACATGCTATCTATTTTGCTAAGCAATGCAAAATTCCTTTAATACTCCTCAGCACAGACACCGAAAAGGCATTCAATCGTGTGGATTGGCTTTCTTTACGAGAGAGACTGTCCAAATTCGGTTTCCTGACGAAGCTCATCACCGCTATATTGTCATTGTACACTACCCCCACCGCGGGAATTCCTGTTAATGGCACCTTTTCAGATCCTTTCCCTATTGAGAATGGTACCCCTCAGGGCTGTTCGCTCTCACCCACTTTATTTATACTAATGATGGAAAAATTACAGAAACTAAGGCAAACTACCTCCATACAAGGTCTGCAAGTGGGGGACTTCGAACACAAAACAGTCGCTTTTACGGATGATTTGGCTGGGTGTCAAACTTCAAAATAAATTATGACAAGTCCAAAGCATTAAACATTACCATACCACGAGAGATTATTAGTGTTGTTAAATACCAGTCCCCTTTTAAGTGGCCAGCAACTGAATTGCAATACTTGGGTTTAAAAATTACGTCGGATACTAGACATCTTTTTGAACGCAACTATACTCCCCTTTACCATAAAATGACTGATTATTTATCTAGACTTAAAATTCCCTATATATCATGATTCGGCTATAAGAATCTCCTCACCACATACTAGTCCTTCCCAATGAATTAGAATATCATCAAAAAGCTAAATTTATTTCAGTAATTCAATTTAAAAAGTTAAACTCATTTATTATATAGATTCATTACACACAGAGTGATCCATTTCCAGCATTTTTTTTCTACAAAATACAAAATTACACCATTAAAAATTAGAGGATCCAATATGATATAGGACTGTATAAGAGCCACTACAGACCAGTATAATTAGTAGGGTATTATGAGACAAGTGCATGAAGAAAGTGTAATCCAGACAATGTAATATAATGGTGAGATACGCCTGTCTGGAGAGTACTCTACTATTACAAAAAGGGTATCCAGTAACAACACTGAAGGTACATTGTACCTGTATGGATGTATACTAGATATAGATGTGAATTATATCAAGGACACAATAGGTACATACATAACATGTTCAAGCAAGAAGGATGAAAAATCTATATAGCACAAAGTCCCATCAAAGATTCAGAAGTGCTTTACCCATAGATGCAGTGTGATCCAAATGGCTTAAAGAAGCGCCCCGACGCGCTTTACGCGTGTAGCTTTAATAAGGGGTGATAGCTGTGTGTTCAGATCTCACCTTAAATAGGAAGCTGTGTGCAGGCATGTGATGTCGCAGGGCCAATCATAGCCCGGGTCAGCGACGCATGCGCACGATTTAACGACACAACGCGAGAACCCGTCCCAGACCATCATGAGCCACTGCGTATGCGCCGCTGCCAAGACGCGTCACCAGGAAAAGGGAGCAGGGGCAGAGCATCAAGAAGATAGCCCGGAGTGGAAACTCCGGAGATCGATTCACCGCGCATGCGCACCCCAATGAGAAGGAGTAAAAGTACAGGAAAGCAAGGAAAGTAAGTATTATGTGTTATGTGAATATTCTCCACTCAATGTATGCCCCTCAAGAGGGGAGACCCCCCTGAAAAGGACTCATCCCTTCTTACATGAGCAAGTTATTTTAACAAAGAATGTGAGTACAAAAGTGAAAAAATACATAGTTGACAATCTCATGGAAAATCATGAGCATGGAAATACCAATATCAAAATGCAGTGAATATTAATATATTTTAGAACTACTAAATTAGTAGTGTGACTGCTATCTAAGAAATATAAAATGAATGCACTGCCCATTAATTGGCCCTGCGACATCACATGCCATGAGGTTTTCTATTCTCATATTACTGATAGTCTATGGCTCCCTGTGTGCTCTTGTTTTGTTTATGATATTTTGGAGTTTCTATCTCTTTTGACACTCTGGAGGTGGTATGCCATATTCAGGAACCACCTTGCCTTTGACCCATTGTCATGTGAGTCTAAGGGTATGTTCACACGCTGAGAGGCAGTTACGTGTGAAAAGACAGACTGTTAACAGCTGCCTCGTTTCACACGTAAAAGCTCCTCCTCGTAATTTACGAGGCGTCTGAGACGCTCGTAAACCTTGAGCCGTGCTTCATTGATTTCAATGAAGAACGGCTCAAATTACGTGGCAAAGAAGTGCCCTGCACTTCTTTGCCGAGGCAGTAAATTTACGGGTCGTCGTTTGACAGCTGTCAAACGACGACTCGTAAATAACAGGTCGTCTGCACAGTACGTCGGCAAACCCATTCAAATGAATGGGCAGATGTTTGCCGACGTATTGTAGCCATATTTTCAGACGTAAAACGAGGCATAATACGCCTCGTATACGTCTGAAATTTGGCCGTGTGAACATACCCTTATGTTTATCATATTTCTTTCTGTGTTGTTTACAGCTTCTGGCTCCAGACCCATTATGGATTTCAGGATGCGAGATCAGTCCTGGCTGTCGCAATTGAATGAGGTTTTTAAAGAGGATTCAAATATGTTTTTAGATACCAATGGTAGAGATGTTAGGGTTAGATGATCAGCAGACTCAAGAAACTATTGAAGAAAAGGACCAAGGTCTGGTGGAGCAAAGCCTTCTTAGAAAAATACTTGAGTAAAGTTTTAATTCCTAGAGGACTGAGAATCTTTCCTTAATTTTCAATTGAGGATGAAGGATTCAAAGGCAAATGGGAGGAGATATCATCTGGTTGTTCAAGAGGCTTTATGGACCTCTTGATTCAATCTAATCAGACCTCGCTGACCGAAATGGAGATTGAGGAACTACAGACCAAAATCAAAAAACATCTCTCCAGTGATGCACTTGACAAACTTAATGCCGACCTGGATATTGAGTTCCAGAAATGGGAACAAGAGATAAGCTCAATCAAAACAAAAAAAATCCAAAGGGATATCAATGATTTACAACATGATCGAGTATATATTTAAACAAAAGAGAAAAAAAGGGAGCATAGAAGCCATATAGTAAAAATAACAACTTTATTAATCACATGATCGAGTATACAACATTGTTTAAAAGGGTTACAAAAAAAGACAAAGAGACTCTATAATGACTCCCTACAGCATATAGGGGAATGTATAGTACATTCAAGGAAATGAGTATAGGAGGTAGAAAAAAATAGTAGGCACTAGTTCATCGTATAGTAATGTGTAAATTCCATATATTTGGGACACAGTAATCTAAAGAACTAAGATCAAGTACTTGTAACAAGTAACAATCAGTCAAGGATAGCTAAAACCCCCCTTCCTTCAAAAAACCTTACCCATATTGGTGTTTACAGGAGATGAACCCCAACGCGCGTTTCGCGGTATGCTTCCTCAAGGGGTGTATAGTGTCTAATTACTGTCAGCCTTAAATAGGGTAAAGCACAGGTGTACTAACTCAGTTTATTTGTCCGAGGAGGCCACGGCGCATGTCTCCTGCCGAGACCGGAAGTGAGGCATGCCCCACATCCAGCCCCCAGCGCCATAGCGCACATCCGAGATCCCCGACGCGTACAAGGATCACGGACATGCGCAGTGCACTATGGGGGCGGGAACGGGGCTGGCCAAACATCGGCAACGCACAGCAAGACTGCGCACCTCATTGGACAAGAAAAGAGAGGAGGAGATGGTAAATGTTTGTGTCCCAGTCGTCACTTGTGATCCAAATAATAGCCGATATCTAGAACTTTCCCTGTAGCTTAAAACCAAATCTAAAAACAACTCGGATATGTGAGCATATGATAATAAAATAAATTATTGTTATTTAATAACGTGAGATGTGTATTATAGGAAAATATATATCAGTAGAGCCAACAATAGCTCCACATCTCTAATAGTGTGTGCTATAATTTCTTTAAAAACCTAATTTTACAGTGCTGCCCCTGTAATTGAATATGAGGAAGAACTTGTCTCCCCTGAAAAAAAATCGAAAGAAGATTAATTTCATGACATGTGAATTAAACCAAAAGGAAAAAAGTGTGAACATTGTTGAACCATGTGAATAGTAATTCAATTATAAGATTGCTGTGGGGCATGGAACAAAATACAGCCCAGTCCAACCGCAAAAACAGTACCAGAGAGTGATTAAAAAAATTAATTTAAGTTTAAATTTAAAAGAAGGAGAAAATACATAATTAAAGGCTATCAACCCATTAGGACACAAATTGGGAGACAAATACATAGGTAGCATTCACTTCTTCTCCATCCATATTTTAGGAAAAATATCCAAGTCAGGGTTTCAAATTCCTATCAAAAAGGCTGTCAGGAAGGGTAGTACATCGAAAACCTATATAATAAAAGACACAAAGTTAAAAATGAATTAAAAGCATATGGTGGTAGGATGCTATGTTAGAGAAATGGGGCAAAATTCAGTTGTTCATTAAGGCCACCAGGTGTCATAGAGCCTAGTTTGACGATCCACATACATTCTTTTTGGGCCAGGACTTTCCTCAAATTTCCCCCTCTGATGCCACAGTGTATACGGTCAACGCCGCGGATCCTGAGAGAATTTGGACTACAGCCATGGTGTTGTTTAAAATGTCTTGGCAATGTTTTGAGTTGTCTAAGGTCATCTATTGCGTTTGCTCTAATAATATCACGTACATGCTCTCTAGTACATATCCTCAACTGTCTGGATGTCAACCCTACATAAACCTTTGGGCACCCACAAAGTGCATAATACACTACATGTGTGGTGCTGCAAGAAATGTAGTCCCTGATTTTAAAAGTTCTTGTTCCGTCCATGGTTGTAAAGTCGCTTGCTCTACTAATATTGGAGCATGCAATGCAATCGCCACACGGGTAGCATCCAACTTTTGGTTCCCGTGAACCAAAAGGATTGACATATTTCGGTACATAGTGGCTCCTAGTCAAAAGATCCTTAAGGTTTCTGCTCCTCTTAGCTGTCATCATAGGCTTTTGAGACAAACATTGTGCTAAGACTGGTTCTGATCTTAAAATTGACCAGTGTTGCCCAAGGATTGACCTAATTTTTTTCCTATTGATTGTTGTATGTTGTGATGAAGCGAATATTGTTATCAACAGTTGGATGGGTTTTAGTTCGCAATAAATCACAATGTGGTGTTCTTCTGGCCCTATTATATCCTGATTTTATGAGACGTGTACTGTACCCTCTGTCTACAAACCTAGATTTAAGTTCTTCTGACTGTCGTTCAAAAAGTCTATCAGTGGAACAGATCCGCTTCATCCTAAGGAACTGTCCAACCGGGATGGCTCTAACAGTTGGGCGTGTATGGAAAAACGAAGCATGCAGCAGTGAATTTACTGATGTGGATTTACGAAAGACGTCAGTCTGTAGAAATCCATTATAATCAGTAAAAATTTGTATGTCCAAAAAATCTATTTTCTGTCTATGTGACATATATGTTAGCTTGATATTAAAAGAGTTAACATTCAACTGCTGCATGAATTCCCCCAATTCTCTTTCAGAACCCTGCCATATAAGGAGAACATCATCAATGTACCGAAGCCAGCACTGCACATGTTCGGCGGTGCGAGCGCCATCTCCATGGAAAACCTGCCTCTCCCAGAATGAGAAATAGGTTTGCATAGGATGGCGCACACGCCGCACCCATGGCATTGCCCCTGGTTTGTAGGTAAAAATGGTCATTAAACACAAAAAAATTGTGAGTCAAAATATATTGGAGCAATTCCAAAATTAGATCACACATTTCACCATCCCGGTTGGTGGTCCTCAGGAAGAAGCGGACCGCCTCCAAACCATCACAGTGTCGTATGCACGTGTACAGTGACTCTACGTCTGCCGTGACTAGGAGCATGTCTGACTCGATCTGAATTCCATCTAACCTGCCCAGGACGTCCATTGTGTCTTTAACGTATGAGGGTAACTCGGTGACCAACGGTTTTAAGTAGTATTCAACAAATTTACATATTGGATCACAAAGACCTCCCATACCTGACACGATTGGGCGTCCCGGGGGGGTCCACAAGACTCTTATGCACCTTAGGTAAAAAGTAGAGCGTGGGGATCTTAGTATCATCAATTAAGAGTCCCTCATATATTTTCTTTGGAATGAGAACCTTATCCAGGGCTTTGTTGAGAATCTTGACCAATTCTGAGGAGAATGTAGACAAAGGGCTGTGTGTTAATTTGACATAGGTCTGTTTGTCACACAGTTGTCTTAGAGCTTCTTTTTCATACTTAACTGTTGGCCAGACCACAATGTTTCCCCACTTATCTGCTGGTTTAATTACAACATCGTCTAAAGATTGCAGTTCTCTCAATGCTTTTCTCTGAACAGCGGTTAGGTTATCACCACCTCTCGTGGTAGACAGTTGTTTAAACTCGTCCATAACTATTCTAGTAAAGATTTCCACTTGAGGGCACATAGACAAGGGGGAAACCTCGTAGATCTAGGCAACACAGATGTTGGGAACAAACCGGTTACCTCGGCAGTCTGTTCGCGTAACAGATCCTCAAGAGCCTGTAGGGCCTCTCTTTCCATCTCGCTGGTAATCACTAGCGTGTCAGAACTCCTACTGTGAAGTTTTTTTAAAACCAGTTTACGCGAAAATAAATGTAGGTCTTTTAAAGCTGTGAAAAAATCAAAAGAATTAGTAGGTGAAAAAGTCAACCCCTTACTGAGGATCTCACATTGGGCATCAGAGAGGGTATGAGAGGATAGGTTTATTACATCCAACTTATTTCCTGACTTCTTGTCCTGCTGACAATTCCGCATATTCTTATGCTTTGCATGTCTGTCATAGTGCCGCTTTGAGCCAGAGGGTCCCTGATTAGTCCCAGTAGTGCTATTAATGTTAGTGTCCCTGACTCTGTTCATTTCATCACCTGAGGTTCGAGACGAAAATGACGAGGATCTTGAGTGGGAAACAGATCTCGATCTAGAACGGCCGCGCCTCATGCGCCACCTATATACTTTATTAGATTGATAATCTTGTAGATCTCGTTGAAATTTCCCTGACTTAATTGAGCATATGTCTTTCTCCCATTTGGAATATTCCTTATCTAGATCCTCTTGTATTCTGATTAGGGTTTCATTAGAAAAATCTTTTTTCAGGAAAGCCTGAATATCATCTATATCTTTTTCCAATTCAGTCAAGTGTAATTAAATTGGATTGGACCAAAAGGTTCATAAAACCTCTGGAACATGCATCGGCCAAGTTTTCTCACTTCTTTTTAAAATCATCATTTTCTATTTCAAAAGATGGGAACACTTGGACCCTCAGCCCTCTAGGAATAAGACCCCTGGCAATGAACTTCTCAAGGAAAGCTTTATTCCACCAAATTCTAGTTCTCTTATTTAAAAGGAGCTTCAGTTTACTACTGAGTTCCCTGCTATCCCTACCACCAACGTCTGGAACTAATACAGAGTCCTCTTTGGATATTTGGTCCAGTTGTAAGAGCCATGATTCGTCACGTGCTCTAAAGTTCATGTTTTGCTGGGAGCCAGTCGCTGTGAAGGACACAGAATACAATATTATATATGCATAAAACTCCTATTGCAATTCAAGTGAAGGGCTAGATGCTATTGTAAGTAAAGCATACTCCCTTAGTAATGAAAAGGGCAAATCCTGAATATATATTTAAACAAAAGAGAAAAAAGGGAGCATAGAAGCCATATAGTAAAAATAACAACTTTATTAATCACATGATCGAGTATATAAATGGTGGCAAATATGGTCACGGTCTTTTTCTCGATCACGATCAGGCTCAGTCTCATCTATGGCCTCAAACGATGAACATACAAGAGTCAGACGAACTGGAGATACAGTCCAAATTATTCAGGATCCTGTTTACCTAGAAATAGAGAGAGACAAGTGGCCAAATGTAAAATGACCCCCTCGTATCAACAAGGGAAAAAGTACAAGAGCAATTTAAAGGTAATTAATCTATCCTTGCATATCCTCTCTGACACCCAGTGTGATATTTTGAGCAGGGGACTTACCTTCTCTCCATGTAACCCTTTCAATTTCTTCACAGCACTGAAAGATCTGTACTTATTCTTCCATAAATTGATTTTTTTTTAAAACTACACAGTAGGGGAGAAACAGATTTGGGACTAAACAATGAGATGGAAAAAGAATCCTTGAAGGCTCTTGAAGATCTCTTACAGGAACAAGCATTCACTGAACCAGGTAGGTTCCCAATATCAGTATTACCGAGATCAACTAAGTTCCCCCCTTTGTCTATATGCCCACAGGTGGGGATATTCACAAAAATGGTGATTAATGAGTTCAAACAGATCCCCATAAATAAATACAACGATAATTTAACAGCAATCCAACGTGAAGCCTTGAGGGAACTACAATTATATGATTAAGTTGTCTATAAGGCTGCTGATAAGGGTGGGGTCATAGTGATCTGGCCAATTGACAAATATGAGAAGGAAGTGTTCCGTCAGCTCAAAAACAAAGAAACATACACCAACTTATCATATAATCCAGTGGGAGGCTTTACAGCCGAACTGTACAGGATCTTAAATGGAATATCCGGCTGAGGGTGCCATTATACAAGTTTGCTCACATGTTCCTCGGTTCATTTGAGATCCTACAGTAAATCATCCCTGTCTCTTACAAGCTTCGGCTGCCTCCTACCCTCAGGATCCCCAACTCCTTTCATGTGTTCCTCCTGAAGCCTTTGGTCCTGAACCACCACAAAAATGCCTAGCCCTGCAGTTGCTCCCAGCGGTTCTTCCGATATATTCGAGGTTAAGGAGATCCTGAACTTCAAAAAAGTAGGAGGAAGAACGTTTTATTTGATGCATTGGGAGGGGTTTGGTCCAGAGGAGAGGTCCTGGGAGCCAGAAGAGTACTGTAGCGTACACGATCGCGGACCGTCGGGATTGCTCACGCCCCGACGGCCGCAGCCATGGATCTGTGAGCGCTGGCGCACATCTCCCCAGAAGACGCCGGCACTCACTTCCGCTCCGTTCTGCTGTGTCCCGTAGGGTGCGCGCGAACGCTCGTGCCCGGCCTTAAAGGGCCAGCGCACGCACATGAAAAAAATAATCAATTTACCCATTATCACCCTGGACTATAAAAGGGCTCCGCCCTTTCACTCATTGCCTGAGCATTGTCATGTTTACCCGTGTTAGTCTTGCAAATGGTCCCTTAGTGTTATGCAGTTCCCAGTGTTCCCGTACCTGCTACCTGTATTCTGTATCTCGTGCTACCGCTGTTCCGGTGCCTTAGAAAATTGGAGTCGGGTTGTGCTAACGGTCACGTCTGCTGTGTCACACCACAACTGGTATCTGCTGCCAAGGTCCCATCTGAGCCTAGCCGTAACTACTGTCTGAACTGCTGCCCGTAGCCTTGTGCTTGGACTATATAGACATTGGCTTGGTGGCTTGGTACACTGTTTGGCCAGCTGCTATCCCACTACGGCGGTACGGCCCAGTGGGACCACATACCCACAGATCATGACACAAGGATACTGCTGGCACCCTGTATCTAAGCCTATCATGCATGATACTGACTGCTGGGACCCTGTGTCTCAGCCTATCATATGTAATATTGACTGCTGGGGTCCCGTATCTCAGTGTATCATGTCTAATACTGTCTGCTGAGACAATTTATCCAATTCTATCCAGTGGTGTAGCTATAGGGGCCGTAATCTTATAGAGATGCTTTTTCTGTGAATATATATATATATATATATATATATATATTTAAAATGAGAAAAAAAATAATGCAGCACAGCAACAGCAGTGGGTGCAGGCCTCCTAGATTGAGGCTAGGAACCCTTGTTAATGAAATCCCAAAAAAATGAAGAGGCAGCACTCCAAGGAAATTGGTGAAAAAAAGTGGTGTGTTTATTCACCCCAGGTCTGCCTGGGGTGAATAAACACACCACTTTTTTTCACCAATTTCCTTGGAGTGCTGCCTCTTCATTTTTTGGGGGATTATATATATATATATATATATATAGATCGTGCAAGCGATCCAACGCTGGTTCAAGTCCCCTAGGGGGATAAGTAAAAAACTGTAAAATATATTTTTTTAATAAATAATAAATAAAAAAAAGTTAAATAAAAGGCATTTTTCCCCATTTTCCCTCAAGCACAACTTAAATTTTTTTTTTGCAAACCTGATATTGATGCGTCCGTAGAAGTCCCAACTATTAGGGCTTGTCCACACATAGCGGAATTGCTGCATTTTTTCCGACCAGAATTGCGGACGGAAAAAACGCAGCAGAATACAGTAGCAGAAAAGTGGATGAGATTTAACAAATCTCATCCGCATGCAGCATAAAAATTCTGACCAGAAATTTACCTGCCGTGCGTATTTTTCAGACTACAGTATGTCACTTCCTGCTGCGGGAAGTGAACTAAATTGCTGCTTTATTCAGAGATGTCACCATTTCCGAGCATTAAGAAAAACGCAGCAAAATATGCACCATATTGTGCAGTAAAAACTGCAGGAAATGGTGCGTTATTTCCACAGCGGAATGTCTGCTAGTTTTCTGCAGCAATTCTGTTACGTGTGGACAAGCCCTTACAATATATCATTTAGTCCGCACGGTGAACGCCATAAAAATTAAAAACGCTAGAATCACTGTTTTTTTTGGTCACTTCATCTTCCACAAAAAATGAAATAAAAAGATTAAAAAGTCTCATGTACCCCGATATGGTACCAATAGAAACTACAGCTCGCCCCACAAAGAATAAGCTCTTATACCGCTCAATCGACAGAAAAATAAAAAAGTTATGGCTCTCAAAATGTGGCGACAAAACTCAAATTTTATTCTCAACAATCAGTTTATTCCTTGTAAAAATAGTAAAACATGAAAAAAACTATATACATTTGGTATGGCTGTAATCGTATTGACCCGCAGAATAAAGTTAATGCACCGTTTTTACCGAACCGCAAAAACAAAACCACCCAAAATATAGTTTTTTTCCTATTTTACCACACAAATATTTTTTTTTCGAGTTTCCCACTACATTATATCGTACAATAAATGGTGCCAGGAAAATCTACAACTCATTGCCCTCATACGGCAATACAGATGGAAAAATAATAAAGTTATGGCTTTTGGAATGTGGGGAGGAAAAATGAACGTGAAAATCCGAAAAATTGCGTGCATGTGTAGCATGATGCAGGGTTCCAGTGATGGCAGCTCTCTGCACTTGTTTGTCTCTTGCCTTGCAGAAGATATCTGTATAGATACTATATGCTGGGGACAGATTGCAGCAGGAGATTCTGTGACCTGATTGGTTGAGCTGGTGCTAGCGCATGAGATAAAAGCAATGCATCCTGGGATATAAGGGCTTAGCTCTGGCTTCAATTCCCCTAGCTGATGTCACAATCAGGAAGTGCCCGCCCATTTCATGAAGAAGCAAGAGAAGATTTAGTCTCTGACATGTATAACAGCTGGATCTCGGGCTATGAAGTATCTATCTGCATAATATAGGTATTGTTGGAATTGTAGTGAAAGGCTCTATTCAGCTGTGCAAAAATAATTTTTAGGCAATGTCATTGTAGGTACACTTTAAGGCCCTTTTATATGGGCCATTTATCGGGCAATGAGGGTTGAAAGAACACTCGTTCCTGATCATTGCCATGTGTAAACAGCGGAACGTTCAGCCGATGAACGAGCTGATCGTACGTTTATGCAGCACAAAATATTATTGTTGTCGGCAGTACATCTCCCTGTAAACAGGGAAACGTGCTGCCGACATGATAGAAATGTTTGGGGACGAGCGATCGTAGCGCCTTGAGAAAGGAGCAAACGATTGCTGATCAACTAGGTGTCTCGTTGATCGGCACTCGTTTACACGGCCTATGTCAGGCCGTGTAAGAGGGCCCTAAGAGGTCGCAGGTGATTTCACTTTAACTAAGTGAAACACAAAATTGATTATGAGTTTTTTCCTCCTACTGGATTCAAGGAAAAGCCCATAATCAAGGTAGGTACATAATGTGGCAAAACCCTGAGAGTAGCCTCTGTCCAAAGTTGTTTCTTTTTTTTTTGTCTTAAAGAGGCTCTGTCACCAGATTTTGCAACCCCTATCTGCTATTGCAGCAGATAGGCGCTGCAATGTAGATTACAGTAACGTTTTTATTTTTAAAAAACGAGCATTTTTGGCCAAGTTATGACCATTTTTGTAGTTATGCAAATGAGGCTTGCAAAAGTCCAAGTGGGTGTGTTTAAAAGTAAAAGTCCAAGCGGGCGTGTATTAGGTGCGTACATCGGGGCGTTTTTAATACTTTTACTAACTGGGCGCTCTGAAGAGAAGTAACATCCTCTTCTCTTCAGAACGCCCAGCTTCTGACAGTGCAGATCTGTGACGTCACTCACAGGTCCTGCATCGTGACGGCCACATCGGCACCAGAGGCTACAGTTGATTCTGCAGCAGCATCAGCGTTTGCAGGTAAGTCGATCTTACCTGCAAACGCTGATGCTGCTGCAGAATCAACTGTAGCCTCTGGTGCCGATGTGGCCGTCACGATGCAGGACCTGTGAGTGACGTCACAGATCTGCACTGTCAGAAGCTGGGCGTTCTGAAGAGAAGAGGATGTTACTTCTCTTCAGAGCGCCTAGCTAGTGAAAGTATTAAAAACGCCCCGATGTACGCACATAATACACACCCACTTGGACTTTTAGTTTTAAAGGAACAGTGTCATCACAAATAATTTTTTTATATGTTAAAGATGTTAGTGCTTTAATAAAAACGTTTATTTTCATTTGTGTGTTTGTGTTTTACTGTTTCTTATTTTTTACACTTTTTCTTCCCTATGGGGGCTGCCATTTTTTGTTCCATTTCTGTGTGTGTCGATTAACGACACACACAGACATGGAACACGGCAGCCACAGTCCCATAGGGACTGCGAACGGCTCCCGTCCCATTGACTGCCGTGTATGGCGTCTGTGTGGGAACTGCGCATGCGCCGCTCCCACACAGTCCTATTCGAAATTGGCGCCGTCCGGCGCCATTTTCCTGTGGACCGGAAGTCGCGGCCGGACAGTAATATTACTACTTCCGGTCGCGGCTTCCGGACTTGTGCACATGGAACAGCGGCAGCAAAGGGAGCGGACGGGCCGGAGGGAGCCACGGCGGCAGGAGCAGGTAAGAGATTTCAATGTATGTTAGTGTTTGTGTGTGTTTACTACTGTATGTAAACCTACTACACTGTGGGTTACCTCAAAAAATGGCGACACACAGTGTAGGAGGTTAAACCTTTCAAACCCCTCGTTTATCCCGGCACTAGCCAGGATAAAGGAGGGGGGGATGCTGAGAGCTCACTAGAGCGAGGGCTTTTAACCCAATGTTGCAATGCTGCAATTTTGGGAACAGCTCCATCTAGTGACCAAAAATGGGTAGTATTATAAATTAGAAATAATTTATAATATTACATGGACTCGTGCAAAAAAATAAAAAAAATTTGAACAATGTTTAATCACCCACACACTAAATGTTTAATTTTTTAAAAAAAAACATGTTTTTCTGGCAACACATTCCCTTTAAACACACCCACTTGGACTTTTGCAAGCCTCATTTGCATAACTACAAAAATGGTCATAACTTGGCCAAAAATGCTCTTTTTTTAAAAATAAAAACGTTACTGTAATCTACATTGCAGCGCCTATCTGCTGCAATAGCAGATAGGGGTTGCAAAATCTGGTGACAGAGCCTCTTTAAATCACTTTGTATACACCCAGGGGTGAACCTAGCCCCTCTGCTGCCTGAGGCGAACTATAAAAAGGCGCCCCCCCCCCAAATCTATCGGAGTTTTCGCATTACTAGCTTTACACAAACACGCAATATATAAATTTTTTAAATAGGAAAACATTTGATGTTTATTTGTTAGGCCCTGTTCACATGGAGTATTTTGACGAGTTTTTTAGTGCGGAAAACGCTCCGCAAAACTCGTCAAAAACCAGCTGAAAATGCCTCCCGAGAAAGAAGGGACATGCCCTATCTTCACGCGTTTACGCCTCTAACTTCCCATTGACATCAATGGGAGGCAGAGAAAGCGTATTTCGCTGAGTTTTTTGCCCGTAGCACTCAATGGGCGCAAGCGAAAAAATGCAGCGAAAAACGAGGCGAAAAACGCAGCAAACGACGTGCAGGAAGGAACAAAATCTGCCTCAAAATCTCAAACTGAATTTTGAGGCAGAATTTTCCTCCTGCAAAAAACTCAGTGTGAACATAGCCTTAAAGTGCTGTTTGAAGTATGGAAAATATTTAAAGAATTATTATTACTGAAAATCAGTGCAGTGCAAATAGTACAGTCTGCCCTACACTGCCCCATATCTCTCCGCGGCAGCCAGTCTCATTTGTGGCGTCACTTTCTGCAATTACATTCAGGTCAGTCCAGGACGGATCGCGCTTAGCGCTGTTTTGAAGCGGCACATCCTGGGCTGGTTTCTTTGCTCTACCTGCTGTATTGTAGTTGTCTGCTTGTGCTGGCTCGATGCCAGTGGTGGATTAATATGATCTTTGGCCCTGGGCTGTACACAAGTTATGGGCCCACATCCCACACGTAATTATCACCTACATGTCAAAGTACATCACATGCCACTCTGCAGACTGTCTCTTAGCCTGATCATCTGCTGCCACACTCACACTTCCCCACAGCCCCCACCACAGTAATTTACATAGATTGTAAGACCAACATTCCAAATAATACCCCATACTGTTACTGAATAATACCCCATACTGTTACTGAATAATACCCCCATACTGTTACTGAATAATACCTCCATACTGTTACTGAATAATACCCCCATACTGTTACTGAATAATACCCCCATACTGTTACTGAATAATACCCCCATACTGTTACTGAATAATACCCCCATACTGTTACTGAATAATACCCCCATACTGTTACTGAATAATACCCCCATACTGTTACTGAATAATACCCCCATACTGTTACTGAATAATACCGCCACACCATAACCACATAGTGACTGAATAATACCCCCATGTACTATATATATATATATATATATATATATATATATATATAATGCTGCCATATATTGTACATATAGAGTCCAACATATGCTGTAAGTATAATTAATCAAATCACTTTATACTCTGTACATTATATAGCGGTGTTATAGGTGTGTACACATATAATACCACTACATATTGTTTGTATAAAAAATACTGCTATAACTGTAGACATATAGTACCATTATATTCACTGCACACCTATTATACAGCTATATACTACACTCACATATAATACCGCTATATACTGCATACACCTATAATCAGGGGCATAGGTAAAGGCTCATGGGCCCCGATGCAAAAGTTCTTATTGGGTACCCCCCACCAACAAACTTCTCGTGGCCGACAGTCTGCAGCTTTCAGTTGCATTGCTGGGTCTCCTAAGTGACCCAACAATCCAGCACTAGCAGCCAGGGGCGTCACTAAGGACTTAAAATGTCAGGGGAAATAGCCCCAATACATATGTGTCCCCCCCAAAAAATGTGTGTGTGTGTGTCTGTATAGCACTACGACCCTATAAACTATGAATAGGATACATTGGCTCAGCAGACAGTATCACACATGATAGGATTAGATACAGAGGCCCAGCAGACAGTATCACACATGATAGGATTAGATAGAGTGGCTCAGCAGACAGTATCACACATGATAGGATTAGATACACAGCTCAGCAGACAGTATCACACATTATAGGATTAGATACACAGCTCAGCAGACAGTATCACACATAATGGAATTGGATACAGAGGCCCAGCAGACAGTATCACACATGATAGGATTAGATACAATGGCTCAGCAGACAGTATCACACATGATAGGATTAGATACACAGCTCAGCAGACAGTATCACACATGATGGGATTCGATATAAGGCCCAGCAGAGTTTCACACATGATGGGATTAGATATACAGCTCAGCAGACAGTATCACACATGATAGGATTAGATACAGTGGCTGAGCTGACAGTATCACAAATGATAGGATTAGATATAAGGCCCAGCAGAGTATCACACATGATAGGTTAGATACACAGCTCAGCAGACAGTATCACACATGATAGGATTAGATATAAGGCCCAGCAGAGTTTCACACATGATGCGATTAGATATACAGCTCAGCAGACAGTATTACACATGATAGGATTAGAGATAGGGCTCAGCAGACAGTATCACACATGATAGGATTAGATAAAGGACTCAGCTCGCTCACATTGCTGCTCCAGCGCTGGACCCAGGAAAGGTAAGAATAATCATTGTTTTGCTTTTTTATGTGTTTCTAATTATTTTTGTGTGTTTGTGTTTTTTTACAGGTTCGGTTGTTGGACTTCGGATTCGAGGACAATTTCAATGACCGCGTTTTTTTATGGTTAATGGGGGTTGTGTTTTTTTATTTCAATAAAATATTTTTTCTATGTGCTTGTACTTTTTTAAACTTTATTATTACCGCCTTAGTAATGGCCACTGGCCGATTGACAGCCTCCATTACTAAGGCGGGGCTTAAAGAGGCTCTGTCACCAGATTCTCAAACCCCTATCTCCTATTGCATGTGATCGGCGCTGCAATGTAGATAACAGTAACGTTTTTTTTTTAAAAAACGTTCATTTTTGGCCAAGTTATGAGCAATTTTATATTTATGCAAATGAGCTTTGAAATGGACAACTGGGCGTTTTTTTTTCGTTATGTCCAACTGGGCTTGTATTGTGTTTTTAACTGGGCGTGTTTATGTGTATGACGCTGACCAATCAGTGACCACTCAGCGTCATACACTCAACATCTGCACGCTCCTCTCCTTAAATATTCTGTGCTGCTGTGAACTCTGCTCTTACCATTACGTAGATCTCAGTCTGTTACCTCTCCTCCACTCCTGTTCTCAATAACACCTTCACATGATTGGCAAGTCACCACCCCGCACAAGATCCGCACGCTCATCTCCTGAAATACTCTGTGCTGCCTTAAACTCTGTGGACAGGTCAGGATCCTGTTTTTTTTAAATGCTGCTGGGGAACACACTCGATCCACTATATAAGGCTGCGCCCCCATCCTCTTCTGACCCAGTCACTTATTCCCAAGCACTGTAAGGGTATGTGCACACACACTAATTACGTCCGTAATTGACGGACGTATTTCGGCCGCAAGTCCCGGACCGAACACACTGCAGGGAGCCGGGCTCCTAGCATCATACTTATGTACGATGCTAGGAGTCCCTGCTACTCCGTGGAACTGCTGTCCCGTACTGAAAACATGATTACAGTACGGGACATTTGTCCTGCAGAGAGGCAGGGACTCCTAGCATCGTACATAAGTATGATGCTAGGAGCCCGGCTCCCTGCACTGTGTTCGGTCCTGGACTTGCGGCCGAAATACGTCCGTCAATTACGGACGTAATTAGTGTGTGTGCACATACCCTAAACTTTCAGATTGGTTGCGCTGTGAATATTCGGAGAACGTGATTGGTTTATGTGCAGGGTAATGAGCATACAGACAAGCAGTAGAAGACTGACTAAGGGCTGAGCATTTCATTGAATTCAGTCTTCTACTGCGAGTCTGTATGTTCATTACCCTGCACATAAACCAATCACGTTCTCCGAATATTCACAGCGCAACCAATCTGAAAGTTTACAGTGCTTGGGAATAAGTGACTGGGGCAGAAGAGGATGGAGGCGCAGCCTTATATAGTGGATCGAGCGGGTTCCCCAGCAGCATTTAAAAAAAACAGGATCCTGACCTGTCCACAGAGTTTAAGGCAACAAAGTATTTCAGGAGATGAGCGTGCAGATGTTGAGGAGTGTATGACGCTGACTGGTCACTGATTGGTCAGCGTCATACACATAAACACGCCCAGTTAAAAACACAATACAAGCCCAGTTGGACATAACGAAAAAAAAACGCCCAGTTGTCCATTTCAAAGCTCATTTGCATAAATATAAAATTGCTCATAACTTGGCCAAAAATGAACGTTTTAAAAAAACAAAACGTTACTGTTATCTACATTGCAGCGCCGATCACATGCAATAGGAGATAGGGGTTTGAGAATCTGGTGACAGAGCCTCTTTAATGTTAGCAGGTGCAGAGGCTAACACTAACCCCCATTATTGCCCCGGTACCCACCGCCACCAGGGGTACTGGGAAGAGCCGGGTACGAACCAGTACCCGACCATCTGCAGTGACGGCCAGACACTGGGGCGGCCGCAGGCTGGTAGTATTAGGCTGGGGAAGGCCAAAAACAGTGGCCCCTACCACCCTGGTAATGCTGTCTGCTGCTGCTGTGTTGTAGCTGGCTGGTTATGAAAATTAGGGGGGACCCTACATCGTTCTTTCCAATAATTTTGTATTTTTTTTTTTTTAAATGACATGGGGTCCCCCCCATTTTTCATAACCAGCCAGATACAATAAAGCAGTAGCAGCCTAGCATTACCAGGGTGGGAAGGGCCACTGTATAAAGCCTTCCACAGCCTGCGGCCGAACCATTGCCCGACCATCACTACAGATGGTCAAGTACTGGATGGTACCCGGCTCTTCCCAGCACCCCTGGTGGCGGTGGGTAACGGGGTAATAATGGGGGTGTTAGCCTCTGCACCGGTTAACACTAAGCCCCGCCTTAGCAATGGATGCTGTCAATAAGCCGGCGGCCATTACTAAGGCGGTAGTAATAAAGTTTAAAAAAAACACAAAGACATAGAAAAAATATTTTATTGAAATAAAAATAAACCACACAACCCTCATTAACCATTTTATTGATAATAAAAAAAGCCTTCATCGAAGTAGTCCTGGAATCTAAAAACACACAAAAAACTATTAGTAATACGTCGGACCCCGCCAATCAGCTTCAGCAGACGGATATTAATCTTACCCTCCTCTTCAGCCGCGGCGGAAGCTCTGTCCTAACTCTATCCAGGATCACGATGTTGTGCGCGGCGCATAGCGGTGTGACGTCATGCGCTGCGTACAGTGCTGTGACGTCAGGACCACCACTGCGCTCCGGAACCAGCAGGGTAAGTACTGTCAGTTACTATAGTAACAGGGGCCCGCGGCCCGAGTTACTATAGTAACTTTTTATTGATGTGGTGTGGGGGGCTGCGACCCCTACAGCTACGCCACTGCCTATTATATTGCAATGTACACTACGCACAATACTGCTACACAGCCTACACACACACAATACCAGTATATACACTATATACTCTACACATCAGTTTTACCACTATTTACACAAAAGCACAGCAAAAACAGTTTCTAAATTATTGCTGCAAAACTACAATGTGTGAATGTCCTTACAGTATCATATGTACACGAGAATCATATATATCCACATACACACAGATTATATATACATACATACATATATATATATATATATATATATATATATATATATATAAAACACACACATTTACACACTCATACACACACTTACCTTCTATGTAGGATCTCTAATGCAGACAGTCTCATATATAGACGAGAATTATATATATATATGCAGACACACACACACACACACAAACAAACAAACAAACATTTACACACTCATACACACACTTACCTTCTATGTAGGATCTCTCATGCAGTCTCTTGAAGCAGCAGGGGCATCCCAAGACAGCAGATATAACAGGCTGCAGAAATAGCTGGTCTGTTAGACAAATAGGGGGACACAGCACACGAGAGGAGGGGGGCAGAGGAGACACAGGAGAGGAGGGGGACACAGAAGGGGGACACAGAAGAGTGACACAGAAGAGCACAGGAGAGGGACACAGGGGAGGACTAGACACAGAGCTTCCTCTCTGCAGACGCTGAGGCTGTGAACTCTCCCCTCCCCCTCTTCTCTGCACCGACTGCTTCAGAAGAAAGGGAGAGAGAGGGAGAGGACGTAGCTTGTATTCAAAGCAGTCCACCGCTCACCTCATTCGTCTGGTCACTTGCTTGAGGAGACGACCGCTCCTTCTGCAGACCTGCTCCTCTCTGGTGGCGCGTGCTTCATACATCGTCAGAGAGGAGCAGGAGTGTTCTCACAGACGGGCACATCTGCTAAGCAAAATAATCCCCCTCCCCCGGTCCAGTCTGTCTCTGGCTCAAAATGCCGCCCCCCACTTTCAGCTGGGCTGTGCCGCCTGAGGCTGTCGGCTCACATTGCCTCATGGTAGATGCGGCACTGTATACACCCAAATTTACAGCATGAACCTAAGACAAGGACATCCAACCACGTTATTGTATGCCTCATGCACACGACCGTTGTGCCACTCGGGCCGTTTTTGACGGCATCAGAGTGTCACCCGATAGCAGTGGCGTAACTACCGCCGTAGCGGCTGCTACGGGGCCCGCAGCATGAGGGGGCCCGTGTCGCCCGCCGGCATGGGCCCCCACAATGGCCGGAGGCTCCGCTAGCAGCTGCTATGGCTGCTACAGCGCGACGCCACTGAACACTACGGCAGAGCAGGGAGGTATCTCCCCGCTCTGCCATTAAACAAAAGACATGTATCCCCTATCCACAGGATAGGGGATACATGTGTGATCGCTGGCAGCGATAGGGAGAACGGCGGACTGAAAGTCCCCTGAAGTTCTCCATCACAAACCTCGGACTTCCGGGGTCTGTGACGGCAGCTCCGTAGAAATGAATGGAGCACCGGTCGCGCTTCTGCGCATGCGTGACTTGTGCTCCTTTCATTTTTATTGAGCTGTGCAGACGCCGGAAGTCAGAGGTTAGTCATGGAGAACTTGGGGGACTTTCAGTCCCCCGTTCTCCCTATCAATGCCAGCAATCACACATGTATCCCCTATCCTGTGGATAGGGAATACATGTCTTTTGTAGGACACACTGCAGGTCGCATTTTTTTGGGAGGGGGGGACGCTGTATGGCGTTCCCTACAGGGGGGGCTGTATGGCGTTCCCTACAGGGGGGGCTGTATGGCGTTCCCTACAGGGGGGGGCTGTATGGTGTTCCCTACAGGGGGGGCTGTATGGTGTGCTCTACAGGGGGGCTGTATGGCGTTCCCTACCGGGGGGGCTGTATGGCGTTCTCTACAGGGGGGGCTGTATGGTGTTCTCTACAGGGGGGGCTGTATGGCGTTCCCTACCGTGGTGGGGCTGTATGGCGTTAACGTAGATAACGCCATACAGCCCCCCTGTAGAGAACGCCATACAGCCCCCCCTGTAGAGAACGCCATACAGCCCCCTCTGTAGAGAACGCCATACAGCCCCCCCTGTAGAGAACACCATACAGCCCCCCCTGTAGAGAACACCATACAGCCCCCCTGTAGAGAACGCCATACAGCCCCCCTGTAGAGAACGCCATACAGCCCCCCTGTAGAGAACGCCATACAGCCCCCCTGTAGAGAACGCCATACAGCCCCCCTGTAGAGAACGGCATACAGCACCCCCTGTAGAGAACGTCATACAGCACCCCCTGTACAGAACGTCATACAGCCCCCCCTGTAGAGAACGCCATACAGCCCCCCTGTAGAGAACGCCATACAGGGGGGCTGTATGGCGTTCTCTATAGAGGGGGCTGTATGGAGTTATCTACAGGGGCTGTATGGCGTTATCTACAGGGGGGGCTGTATGGCATTCTCTACAGAGGGGGCTGTATGGCGTTATCTACATGGGGCGCTGTATGGCGTTATCTACAGAGGGGGCTGTATGGCGTTATCTACAGGGGGGTCTGTATGGCGTTATCTACAGGGGGGCTGTATGGCGTTATCTACAGGGGGGGCTGTATGGCGTTATCTACAGGGGGGCTGTATGGCGTTATCTACAGGGGGGCTGTATGGCGTTATCTACAGGGGGGCTGTATGGCGCTATCTACAGGGGGGCTGTATGGCGCTATCTACAGGGGGATGTATGGCGCTATCTAAAGGGGGGCTGTATGGCGTTATCTAAAGGGGGGGCTGTAAAAAAGGCACTATCTACAAGGGGGGGTTGTGTGACACCCAGGGGAGGTTTGCTATGGGGCCCAGTCTTTCCTAGTTACGCCCCTGCCCGATAATCTTCACACACCCATTCACTTTAGCAGGTGAATCGGGTCCGTGAAAAATGATCCGAGTCTCCGATACGAGGAAAGATGGGACATGTTCTATCTTTTCTCGGATCACGGACGGGACTCGGACGGCTCGCACGGTTGTTTGCATGAGGCGTTACTATGTTTGACTGTTTCTTGTTTGAAGATGCATATGAATATTGCAGTATACTGATCTGCTCTCTGGATTGTGTACTTGGTTTATTTTATTTTTGTCTACTGTGCAGTGACTACACTTAAAGCCACCCTTCGGTCCCAGGACAAAATTATAAATGTGATGGGGTATATGAAATTATATTACCTGGTGCCCTACAGTTGCGCCCCATTGTTGTGGATCTGCCGCTTTGGGATCCCCTCTGTGTTGTCAGAAAATGGCCACTGTGCTTCACAGGTCTAAAACACTCCCTTTGTTCTCGGATTGGCCAGAACTCCTCACGTGAGTAGTTGGAGTGTCTCAAGTTAGCGGTGTTATATGTGATCCCAGAAATGCACCAAATATCTTTTTAAGCCAAGCTTCGTTTTTCTGATAGAGAGTTCATTCCCTGCTTCCCTAAACACATCTTTATTGAAATAATACAATTCTGGGTGCCTGCAGGTACAACTAGTGGCAGCTTTCTGTACATGGATTTACTGCATGTTGCATTGCACTAAGTGGAAGCTATGTAAATTTATATACAAGAAACTGTACACAGTGACAGCTGCAGAAAGCAGGAATTTTATTATTTAAAGGGGTTATCTGGGTTTTTAAAACTGATGGCCTATACTTAGGATAGGCTGGCAATATTAGAGCGGTGTGGGTTCGACTCTTGTCACCCTCGCCGATCAGCTATTTGAAGGGGCTGCAGCCCTTGTATGAGAGCTGCATCCTCTTCATTGTTTTCATAGTTTAAGATGTCCTGCAGCCACGTTGGGACAACACAGAGGGACCCCAAAGTGGCGGATCCACCTCAGAGGGGCGAAACTGTAGGGCACCAGGTAATATTACTCCATATAGTCTGTCATATTTAAAATGTTGTCCCGGACCGGGTGGTCACTTTAGAGAGAACTATCCGCTCTCTTAACCCCTTCCCGCCATTGGACGTATATGTACGTCCTGGAAGGCATTGACTTCCCGCAAAATGCCGTACAATGTTTGGCACCGGCTCAGAAGCTGAGTCGGTGCCATCATCACCGGATCTCAGCTGTATCTTACAGCTGACATCCGACTGTAACGGCGGGGACCGAACTAGTTAACCCCTTCCCGCCCTAGCCACTTTTGACCTTCCTGACAGAGCCTCATTTTTCAAATCTGACATGTTCACTTTATGTGGTAATAACTCCGGAATGCTTTCACCTATCCAAGCGATTCTGAGATTGTTTTCTCGTGACACATTGCACTTTAAGTTACTTGCAAAATTTGCTCGATATGTTCAGTATTTAATTGTGAAAAACACCGAAAATTAGCGAAAAATTGCAAAAATTAGCATTTTTCTCAATTTATATAGTTACATAGTTACATAGTTACATAGTTAGTACGGCTGAAAAAAGACACATGTCCATCAAGTTCAACCAAGGGAAGGGAAAAGGGAAGGAAAAATTTCTACACATAGGAGCTAATATTTTTTTGTTCTAGGAAATTATCTAACCCTTTTTTAAAGCCATCTACTGTCCCTGCTGTGACCAGCTCCTGCGGTAGGCTATTCCATAAATTCACCGTTCTTACTGTAAAGAAGCCTTGTCGCCTGTGCAGCTTGAACCTTTTTTTCTCCAGACGGAGGGAGTGCCCCCTTGTTTTTTGAGCGGGTTTTACAAGGAACAGGATATCACCATATTTTTTGTATGTGCCATTAATATATTTATATAAGTTAATCATGTCCCCCCTTAGTCGTCTTTTTTCAAGGCTTAAATAGGTTTAATTCTTTCAATCTTTCCTCATAACTTAAATTCTCCATGCCCCTTATTAGCTTCGTTGCTCTGCTTTGTATTTTTTCCAACTCCAGGGCATCCTTTCTATGAACTGGAGCCCAGAACTGAACTGCATATTCTAGATGAGGCCTCACTAATGCTTTGTAAAGTGGCATTATTACATCCCTGTCCCGCGAGTCCATGCCTCTTTTAATACACGACAATATCCTGCTGGCCTTTGAAGCAGCTGATTGACACTGCATGCTGTTATTGAGTTTATGATTTACAAGTACACCCAGATCCTTCTCAACAAGTGAATCCGCCAGTGTAGCGCCCCCTAGGACATATGATGCATGCAGGTTGTTGGTACCCAGATGCATAACTTTACATTTATCTACATTAAACTTCATTTGCCAAGTGGACGCCCAAACACTTAGTTTGTTTAAATCTGCCTGTAATTCATGAACATCTTCCATAGTCTGAACTATATTACATAGCTTGGTGTCATCTGCAAAAATAGAAATAGTGCTATTAATCACTTCCTCTATATCATTAATAAATAAGTTGAATAATAGTGGTCCCAGCACTGAACCCTGGGGTACACCACTTATAACCGGTGACCATTCAGAGAAGGAATCATTGACCACAACTCTCTGGATACGGTCCTTGAGCCAGTTCTCAATCCAATTACAAACTATATTTTCTAAACCTATAGTCCTTAATTTACCCATTAGGCGTCTATGGGGGACAGTGTCAAATGCCTTTGCAAAGTCCAAAAACACTAAATCCACAGCGGCCCCTCTGTCTAGACTTCTGCTCACCTCTTCATAAAAACAGATTAGGTTAGTTTGACAACTTCTGTCCTTAGTAAAACCGTGCTGGCTGTCACTTATAATGCTATTTATTGTCACATAATCCTGTATATAGTCCCTCAATAGCCCCTCAAACATTTTCCCCACGATGGATGTTAAGCTTACTGGTCTATAATTACCCGGGGAAGACCTAGAGCCCTTTTTGAAAATAGGCACCACATTTGCCCTGCGCCAGTCCCTTGGCACTATACCAGTCACTAGAGATTCTCTGAATATTATGAAAAGGGGGACAGAAATAACTGAACTAAGCTCTTTAAGAATTCTAGGGTGTAACCCATCTGGTCCCGGAGCCTTGTGCACATTTATTTTATTTCATTTAGCTTGGACCATCTCTACATTCATCCAATTCAGTATATCAACTGATATATTAACAGCACTGGCACCGGCTACATCAGCTGCTCTTTCTTCTGTTGTATATACAGAGCTAAAGAACCCATTTAGTAACTCTGCCTTCTCTTGATCCCCTGTGATCAACTCCCCATTACCATTATCTAGGGGTCCTACATGTTCAGACCTTGGCTTTTTTGCATTTATATGCTTGAAGAATTTTTTAGGATTTGTTTTACTATCCTTGGCCACCTGCCTTTCATTTTGTATTTTTGCTAATTTTATTACATTTTTACAGATTTTATTAAGCTCTTTATATTTTACAAAGGCTACAGCTGTACCCTCAGATTTGTATTTTTTAAATGCCCTTTTTTTGTCATGTATTGCCCCTTTCACAGAAGGTGTAAGCCATGTGGGGTTTAATTTGAGTCGTTTATACTTATTACCTGTAGGAATAAATTTTGCACTATAATAACTCAAAGTAGATTTGAAAATCTCCCATTTATCATTTGTTCCATTATTTGACATTAGTTCTTCCCAGTCTATATCCTGAATTGCAGCCCTCATCCTGGGGAAATTGGCTTTCTTAAAATTAAATGTTTTTGCCCTCCCAGCCTGCGTTTGTTTTTTACAGTATAGGTAAAATTTAACTATATTGTGATCACTGTTACCGAGGTTTTCACGAACATTGACATTCCCAACAAGATCTGCATTATTAGAAATGACCAGATCCAACAGAGCTTCACCTCTAGTCGGGTCTTCCACAAACTGGCCCATAAAATTTTCCTGCAACAGGTTGAGGAAATGTCTCCCCTTTGCAGTTGAAGCCGAACCATGACACCAATTAATATCCCGGAAATTAAAATCTCCCATTATCACTACAGTACCCGCCTGTGCAGCCCGCTCCATCTGTTTATATATCTGACCTTCCATCTCCTCAGTTATATTGGGGGGTCTATAGATTACACCAAAAGTAATTTTTTCAGTGTTTACCTCCCTTTCTAGTTCCACCCACAAGGTTTCAACCTCCTCACAGTCTTCACCCACTATTGTCTCTTTCACACTCGCCTTCATATCACTTCTCACATACAGACATACACCACCACCTTTCCTATTTGTCCTGTTTTTACGAAAAAGTGTAAAACCCTGTAGATTTACAGCCCAGTCATGTGAAGAGTCCAGCCATGTTTCAGCAACACCAACTATATCTATATTTTCTTCCAGTATCAAGGCCTCCAGCTCCCCCATTTTGCTTGCTAGACTTCTGGCATTTGTGAACATACACTTTAACTTGCCTGTCAGTTTTTCACTTTTATTATCAGAAATGTGATTTGACATTAATCGGTCCTTTTTATTTACACTGATGTTTTGTAACGAAAGGATCTCCTTATCTTGTTGTCTAGTCCTCTCCCCACATTCTGTTTCTCCCCCCACCAATATAGTCTGACCCCTCTCTAACCTGGCTACCCCTTTTTTTTCTACATTGACCTCCCTCCTCAGCCCTAGTTTAAATACTCCGCCACCCCAGCTAGAATTCTCTCCCCCAGCACAGCGGACCCCCTTCCATTTAGGTGCAAATCATCTGCAGAATACAGTTTGTACCCCAATGAAAAGTCAGCCCAGTGCTCTAGGAACCCAAATCCTTCTCCTCTACACCAAGACTTCAGCCATGCATTTAACTCCCTAAGCTCCCGCTGTCTTTCCTGTGATGCGCATGGCACAGGCAGTATTCCTGAGAATACAACCTTGGAGGTCCTTCCCTTCAGCTTGTAGCCTAGTTCTTTAAAATTATTCTTAAGGCTCCTCCACCTACCATTTATTCTGTCGTTGGTACCGACATGGACCACGACAGCTGGATCATCACCAGCCCCTCCCAGCAATTTGTCCACCCGTTCCACCACATGCCGAACCCTGGCACCAGGGAGACAGCAAACCATTCGGTTGAGGTGGTCTTGGCGACAAATAATTCTATCCGTCTTCCTGATTATAGAATCCCCTACGACTATCAATTGTCTTGGCTTACCTGCATTACCATCCTGCCGACTACTAGCTGGGCTGTTCTCCCGGCTGTTAGGGAGATCAGTATCCACTAGGGCTGCCATTTCTGAGACTGACACCCTTGCATCATCACCCAACTTGGCAATTTTGCCTGGAATGTCAGAAACCGGATCGGCCTTCCTTGTCTTTGACCCCTTTCTACTGCCCCTAACTACATTAACCCAGCTACTTACCTGATCCTGCTCACCCATGTCTTCACCCTCCAGTTGTAACCCACTAACTGCATGCTCTGTGAGCAGCAAGCTCCGTTCAAAATTGTCTATCCTCCTCAGTGTTGCATTCTGCTCCTCCAAATCTCTAATATGAGCTTCCAGGTGAACAATATGCTCACATCTGCCACAGAGATATTCACCCTGGAACTCCGGCTCCAGTCGTGCATACATATGGCAAACTGTGCACTGAAGAAAACCTCCAATCTTGCTGTCCATTATCCCAGTTACCAAAAAAACAGCGAACAGGTGTTAATCAAAAAGATAAAGAAGTAGAAGAGCACTTACTTGGGCTTTAACTCCTCTTTTGAACTCTGGTTTTTGGAACTCCACTTAATATACAAACCACTTGCTATTCAAGCCACAGAGCTTGTAAGACAGGCAGTTATACCACACAAAATTGTTGCTAATTAACATCACCCATATGTCTACTTTAGGTTGGCATCGTTTTTTGAACATCCTTTTATTTTTCTATGACATCACAAGGCTTAGACCTTTAGCAGCAATTTCTCACATTTTCAAGAAAATTTCAAAAGGCCATTTTTACAGGGGCCAGATCAGTTGTGAAGTGGCTTTGAGGGCCTTATATATTAGAAACCCCCAAAAAGTCACCCCATTTTAAAAACTTCACCCCTCAAAGTATTCAAAACAGCATTTAGAAAATGTCTTAACGCTTTACACATTTCACAGGAATTAAAGCAATGTAGAAGTGAAATTTACAAATTTCATATTTTTTTGCAGAAATAAATTTTGAATACAATTTTTTTTATCACACAGAAGGTTTTAGCAGAGAAATGCAACTCAATATTAGTTGCCCAGTTTCTGAAGTTTTAGGAAATATCCCACATGTGGTCGTAGCGTGCTACTGGAATGAAGCACCGGCCTCAGAAGCAAAGGACCACCTAGTGGATTTTGGGCACCATGTCAGGTTTGAAGGACTCTTGCAGTGACAAAACAGTAAAAATCCCCCAAAAGTGACACCATCTGGGAAACTAGACACCTCAAGGAAATTATCTAGGGGTGTAGTGAGCACTTTGACCGCACAGGTTTTTTACAGAAATTATTGGAAGTAGGCCGTGAAAATTAAAATCAACATTTATTCAAAGAAAATGTAGGTTTAGCGATATTTTTTTTCTCATTTCCACAAGGACTGAAGGAGAAAAAGCACCGCAAAATTTGTAAAGCAATTTCTCCCGAGTAAAACAATACCCCACATGTGGTAATAAACGGATATTTGGACACACGGCAGGGCTTAGAAGGGAAAGAGCGCCATTTGGCTTTTGGAGCTCAAATTTAGCAGGAATGGTTTGAGAGGCCATGTCACATTTACAAAGCCCCTGAGGGGACAAAACAGTAGAAACCCCCCACAAGTGACCCCATTTCGGAAACTACACCCATTGAGGAAATTATCTAGGGGTATAGTGAGTGTTTTGACCCCACAGGTTTTTTGGATAAATTATTGGAAGTAGGCTGTGAAAATGATAATCTAATTTTTTTCAAAGAAAATGTAGGTTTACCTATTTTTTTCTCATTTCCACAAGGACTGAAGGAGAAAAAGCACCGTAAAATTTGTAAAGCAATTTCTCCCGAGTAAAACAATACCCCACATGTGGTAATAAACGGATATTTGGACACACGGCAGGGCTTAGAAGGGATGGAGTGCCATTTGGCTTTTGGAGATCACATTTAGCAGGAATGGTTTGCGGAGGCCATGTCACATTTACAAAGCCCCTGAGGGGACAAAACAGTGGAAACCCCCCACAAGTGACCCCATTTTGGAGACTACACCCATTGAGGAAATTATCTAGGGGTATAGTGAGCGGGCCCTGATTGCAGACAAACACCGCTACGGTATGCAGGAGCTGCTGGATGCGCATGCACAGTGGCCTCTGCTCAGAGACAAACACTGCGACGGTATGCAGGCGCTGCTGGATGCGCATGCGCAGTGGGTCAACTACGCCACTCTGGAAGCTGCCTGACAGCCCCGCTGACACGCCACCTCTTAGCCGACCGGAAGTACATGGCGGGCGGCTTGGGACATCGCGGGACTACCCGCCGCCGCTGTGGAGCTCATACACTGTAGCCCCCTGGGTAATGCACAGCTTGCACAAGGCTCCTCTACCCTGGGCTGCAATGGCCAGCACACGCCCGCACATACACTGTGGAGCTGCCTGACAGCCCCGGTCACACGCATCCTCTTAGCCGACCGGAAGTACACGGCAGGCGGCTTGGGACATCGCGGGACTACCCGCCGCCGCTGTTTAGCTCATACACTGTAGCCCCCCAGAGTAATGCACAGCTTGCACAAGGCTCCTCTACCCCGGGCTGCAATGGCCAGCACACGCCTGCACATACACTCTGGAGCTGCCTGACAGCCCCGGTCACACGCATCCTCTTAGCCGACCGGAAGTACACGGCAGCCGGCTTGGGACATCGCGGGACTACCCGCCGCCGCTGTGGAGCTCATACACTGTAGCCCCCCGGGTAATGCACAGCTTGCACAAGGCTCCTCTACCCCGGGCTGCAATGGCCAGCACACGCCCGCACATACACTCTGGAGCTGCCTGACAGCCCCGGTCACACGCATCATCTTAGCCGACCGGAAGCACACGGCAGGCGGCTTGGGACATCGCGGGACTACCCGCCGCCGCTGTGGAGCTCATACACTGTAGCCCCCCGGGTAATGCACAGCTTGCACAAGGCTCCTCTACCCCGGGCTGCAATGGCCAGCACATGCCCGCACATACACTCTGGAGCTGCCTGACAGCCCCGGTCACACGCATCATCTTAGCCGACCGGAAGTACACGGCAGGCGGCTTGGGACATCGCGGGACTACCCGCCGCCGCTGTGGAGCTCATACACTGTAGCCCCCCGGGTAATGCACAGCTTGCACAAGGCTCCTCTACCCCGGGCTGCAATGGCCAGCACATGCCCGCACATACACTCTGGAGCTGCCTGACAGCCCCGGTCACACGCATCATCTTAGCCGACCGGAAGTACACGGCAGGCGGCTTGGGACATCGCGGGACTACCCGCCGCCGCTGTGGAGCTCATACACTGTAGCCCCCCGGGTAATGCACAGCTTGCACAAGGCTCCTCTACCCCGGGCTGCAATGGCCAGCACACGCCCGCACATACACTCTGGAGCTGCCTGACAGCCCCGGTCACACGCATCCACTTAGCCGACCGGAAGTACACGGCAGGCGGCTTGGGACATCGCGGGACTACCCGCCGCCGCTGTGGAGCTCATACACTGTAGCCCCCCGGGTAATGCACAGCTTGCACAAGGCTCCTCTACCCCGGGCTGCAATGGCCAGCACACGCCCGCACATACACTCTGGAGCTGCCTGACAGCCCCGGTCACACGCATCCTCTTAGCCGACCGGAAGTACAGGGCAGGCGGCTTGGGACATCGCGGGACTACCCGCCGCCGCTGTGGAGCTCATACACTGTAGCCCCCCGGGTAATGCACAGCTTGCACAAGGCTCCTCTACCCCGGGCTGCAATGGGCAGCACACGCCGCTCATACACTCTGGAGCTAGCTAACAGCAACTGCTGATAATGATGATGACGATAATGATGATGATAATGCGCAAAGGGTTATCTACCGGCGGACAGTGACACTCTCGCCCTGGAACTCTTCCCCGGCCTCTGCTGCCTGTCATACACCGCTCTCAGCTGCAGCTGCTCACGCACAGAGGCAGAGTCCCAGCGGACAGTGCCACTCTCGCCCTGGAACTCTACCCCGGCCTCTGCTGCCGTCATATACCGCTCCCGTTACCAGCAGATGCTGCTGCTGATCTATGATGATGATTGATGATGCGCAAAGGGTTATCTACCAGCGGACAGTGCCACTATCGCCCTGGAACTCTATCCCGGCCTCTGCTGCCGTCATACACCGCTCTCAGCTGCAGCTGCTCACGCACAGAGGCAGAGTCCACGCGGACAGTGCCACTATCGCCCTGGAACTCTGGCTGGGCATGGGGACACAGGTTGCTCCCACTGCCCCCCCACCGGGACCTTCCAGCAATCACCCTGGAACTCTGGCCCGGCATGGGGATGCAGGTTGCTCCCGCTGCCCCACTCACCCCACCGGACCCTACAGCAATCACCCTGGAACTCTGGCTGGGCATGGGGATGCAGGTTGCTCCCGCTGCCCCACCCACCCCACCGGACCCTACAGCAATCACCCTGGAACTCTGGCTGGGGATGCAGGTTGCTCCCGCTGCCCCCCCCCCACCGGGACCTTCCAGCAATCACCCTGGAACTCTGGCTGGGCATGGGGACACAGGTTGCTCCCGCTGCCCCCCCCCCCACCGGGACCTTCCAGCAATCACCCTGGAACTCTGGCTGGGCATGAGTATGCAGGTTGCTCCCGCTGCCCCCCCACCGGGACCTTCCAGCAATCACCCTGGAACTCTGGCCGGACATGGGGATGCAGGTTGCTCCCGCTGCCCCCCAACGGGACCTTCCAGCAATCACCCTGGAACTCTGGCTGGGCATAGGGATGCAGGTTGCTCCCGCTGCCCCCCCACCGGACCCTACAGCAATCACCCTGGAACTCTGGCTGGGCATGGGTATGCAGGTTGCTCCCGCTGCCCCCCCCCCCACCGGACCCTACAGCAATCACCCTGGAACTCTGGCTGGGCATGGGTATGCAGGTTGCTCCCGCTGCCCCCCCCCCACCGGGACCTTCCAGCAATCACCCTGGAACTCTGGCCCGGCATGGGGATGCAGGTTGCTCCCGCTGCCCCCCACCGGACCCTACAGCAATCACCCTGGAACTATGGCTGGGCATGGGGATGCAGGTTGCTCCTGCTGCCCCCCCCCCCACCGGACCCTACAGCAATCACCCTGGAACTCTGGCTGGGCATGGGGACGCAGGTTGCTCCCGCTGCCCCCACACCGGGACTTTCCAGCAATCACCCTGGAACTCTGGCCAGGCATAGGGACACGGGTTGGTCCCGCTGCCCCCCCCACCCCACCGGACCCTACAGCAAACACCGTGGAACTCTGGCTGGGCATGGGGACACAGGTTGCTCCCGCTGCCCCCCCACCGGGACCTTCCAGCAATCACCCTGGAACTCTGGCTGGGCATGGGGATGCAGGTTGCTCCCGCTGCCCCCCACCAGGACCTTCCAGCAATCACCCTGGAACTCTGGCTGGGCATGGGGATGCAGGTTGCTCCCGCTGCCCCCCCACGGGACCCTACAGCAATCACACTGGAACTCTGGCTGGGCATGGGTATGCAGGTTGCTCCCGCTGCCCCCCCACCGGACCCTACAGCAATCACCCTGGAACTCTGACTGGGCATGGGTATGCAGGTTGCTCCCGCTGCCCCCCCACCGGGACCTTTCAGCAATCACCCTGGAACTCTGGCCCGGCATGGGGATGCAGGTTGCTCCCGCTGCCCCCCACCGGACCCTACAGCAATCACCCTGGAACTATGGCTGGGCATGGGGATGCAGGTTGCTCCCGCTGCCCCCCCACCCCACCGGACCCTACAGGAATCACCCTGGAACTCTGGCTGGGCATGGGGATGCAGGTTGCTCCCGCTGCCCCCCCACCGGACCCTACAGCAATCACCCTGGAACTATGGCTGGGCATGGGGATGCAGGTTGCTCCCGCTGCCCCCCCACCGGACCCTACAGCAATCACCCTGGAACTCTGGCTGGGCATGGGTATGCAGGTTGCTCCCGCGGCCCTCCCCCCCACCGGGACCTTCCAGCAATCACCCTGGAACTCTGGCCCGGCATGGGGATGCAGGTTGCTCCCGCTGCCCCCCACCGGACCCTACAGCAATCACCCTGGAAATATGGCTGGGCATGGGGATGCAGGTTGCTCCTGCTGCCCCCCCCCCACCGGACCCTACAGCAATCACCCTGAAACTCTGGCTGGGCATGGGGACGCAGGTTACTCCCGCTGCCCCCCCCACCGGGACTTTCCAGAAATCACCCTGGAACTCTGGCCGGGCATAGGGACACAGGTTGGTCCCGCTGCCCCCCCCCCACCCCACCGGACCCTACAGCAATCACCTTGGAACTCTGGCTGGGCATGGGGATGCAGGTTGCTCCCGCTGCCCCCCCACCGGGACCTTCCAGCAATCACCCTGGAACTCTGGCTGGGCATGGGGATGCAGGTTGCTCCCGCTGCCCCCCCCCACCGGGACCTTCCAGCAATCACCCTGGAACTCTGGCTGGGCATGGGGATGCAGGTTGCTCCCGCTGCCCCCCCCCCACCCCACCGGACCCTACAGCAATCACCTTGGAACTCTGGCTGGGCATGGGGATGCAGGTTGCTCCCGCTGCCCCCCCCCCCACCGGGACCTTCCAGCAATCACCCTGGAACTCTGGCTGGGCATGGGGATGCAGGTTGCTCCCGCTGCCCCCCCCCCCCCACCGGGACCTACCAGCAATCACCCTGGAACTCTGGCTGGGCATGGGGATGCAGGTTGCTCCCGCTGCCCCCCCACCGGGACCTTCCAACAATCACCCTGGAACTCTGGCCGGGCATAGGGACACAGGTTGCTCCCGCTGCCCCCCGGGACCTTCCAGAAATCACCCTGGAAGTCTGACTTCAGAAAAAAAAAACTTGTGTTTTTTTTTTCCGGAGAAGGTAAAAAGAGCAGCGGACCGACCAGCCAGCGAGGCCGACGGGGACTTCCAGGAGGCCGGCGTGAGGTGGCTGCGCCTACCGCTCGAGCCCTGGAAGTCCGCCGCGGCTTTTCTCACTCGAGGTGGCGGAGGCTCACACAGGGGGGCTGCCCCTGCCGGGATGCACAGTTCCCTCACGGGTCCTCTATCTCTCCCCACCCGGCTGCACTCTGCAGCACCGGCCACTCACATGCATGACGAGCGGACCGGAAGTGCTTGGCAGGCGGGTGGACTACGGGAGTCGCCGCGGGCGCTGTGCAGCTCGTACGCGGCTGCCCCTGGGCATGCACAGCTTCCCCGTGGCTCCTCTATCCCCCACGGGTGAAATAGGCAGGCACACGCCGCTCATACACGGAGCTGGCTCACCGCCGCTGACATGCATCCTTCGCGGACCGGAAGTGCTTGTCGGGCGGGTGGACAGAACGGGACTCGCCGCGGGCGCTGTGGAGCTCGTACAAGGAAGCTGCCGGCATGCACAAGCTCCCACGGGGCCCCTCTATCCAGGCCGCCCATCGCCAGACCCGCCGCTCGTACTTTGCTGCAAGCGGTCGGCCGCCGATAGGCGTCGGTCACGCCGTGGAACTCTGCCCCGGCTGCCCCCAGGCATGCACAGCTTCCCCATGGCTCCTCAAACCCCCTCCCACAGGTGCAATAGGCAGGCACACGCCGCTTATACTCCGTACACTGCCGGGCGGGTGGACAGAACGGGACTCGCCGCGGGCGCTGTGGAGCTCGTACGAGGAAGCTGCCGGCATGCACAAGCTCCCACGGGGCCCCTCTATCCAGGCCGCCCATCGCCAGACCCACCGCTCGTACTTTGCTGCAAGCGGTCGGCCGCCGATAGGTGTCGGTCACGCCGTGGAACTCTGCCCCGGCTGCCCCCAGGCATGCACAGCTTCCCCATGGCTCCTCAAACACCCCCACGGGTGCAATAGGCAGGCACACGCCGCTTATACTCACTCCGTACACTGCCGGGCGGCTGGAGACAACGGCACACGCCGTGGGCGCTGTGGAGCTCCCACAAGGAAGCTGCCGGCATGCACAAGCTCCCACGGGGCCCCTCTATCCAGGCCGCCCATCGCCAGACCCGCCGCTCGTAATTTGTTGCAAGCGGTCGGCCGACCATTTGCATCGGTCACGCCGTGGAACTCTGCCCCGGCTGCTGCTGCCACCACACACCGCTCCCGGCCACACCTGCTGATGCAGAGAGGCAAAGTCCCAGCGGGCACAGTCACTCTGGCCCCTGGAACTCTGCCCCGGACTCTGATCGCAGACAAACACCGCTACGGTATGCAGGCGCTGCTGGATGCGCATGCGCAGTGGTCTCTGCTCAGAGACAAACACCGCTACGGTATGCAGGCGCTGCTGGATGCGCATGCGCAGTGGCCTCTACTCAGAGACAAACACCGCGACGGTATGCAGGCGCTGCTGGATGCGCATGCGCAGTGGGTCAACTACGCCACTCTGGAAGCTGCCTGACAGCCCCGCTGACACGCATCCTCTTAGCCGACCGGAAGTACATGGCAGGCGGCTTGGGACATAGCGGGACTACCCGCCGCCGCTGTGGAGCTCATACACTGTAGCCCCCGGGTAATGCACAGCTTGCACATGTCTCCTCTACCCCGGGCTGCAATGGCCAGCACACGCCCGCACATGCACTCTGGAGCTGCCTGACAGCCCCGGTCACACGCATTCTCTTAGCCGACCGGAAGTACGTGGCAGGCGGCTTGGGACATAGCGGGACTACCCGCCGCCGCTGTGGAGCTCATACACTGTAGCCCCCTGGGTAATGCACAGCTTGCACACGGCTCCTCTACCCCGGGCTGCAATGGCCAGCACACGCCCGCACATACACTCTGGAGATGCCTGACAGCCCCCGCTGACACGCATCCTCTTAGCCGACCGAAAGTACATGACAGGCGGCTTGGGACATAGCGGGACTACCCGCCGCCGCTGTGGAGCTCATACACTGTAGCCCCCCGGGTAATGCACAGCTTGCACACGGCTCCTCTACCCTGGGCTGCAATGGCCAGCACACGCCCGCACATACACTCTGGAGCGGCCTGACAGCCCCGCAAACACTCCACCTCCTAGCCGACCGGAAGTACATGGCAGGCGGCTTGGGACATAGCGGGACTACCCGCCGCCACTTTGTAGCTCATACACTGTAGCCCCCCGGGTAATGCACAGCTTGCACACGGCTCCTCTACCCCGGGCTGCAATGGCCAGCACACGCCCGCACATACACTCTGGAGCGGCCGGACAGCCCCGCTGACACGCATCCTCTTAGCCGACCGGAAGTACATGGCAGGCGGCTTGGGACATAGCGGGACTACCCGCCGCCGCTGTGGAGCTCATACACTGTTGCCCCCGGGCATGCACAGATTCCCCACAGTTCCTATGTCCCCTCCACGGGTGCACTCAGCAGGCACAACCCGCTTATACTCCCCGCTGCTGCTGCTGCTGCCGATAATGATGATGACCATAATGATCATGATGATGCGCAAAGGGTGATCTACCAGCGGACAGTGCCACTATCGCCCTGGAACTCTACCCCGGCCTCTGCTGCCGTCATACACCGCTCCCGTTACCAGCAGATGCTGCTGCTGATCTATGATGATGGTTGATGATGCGCAAAGGGTTATCTACCGGCGGACAGTGCCACTATCGCCCTGGAACTCTACCCCGGCCTCTGCTGCCGTCATACACCGCTCCCGTTACCAGCAGATGCTGCTGCTGATATATGATGATGATTGATGATGCGCAAAGGGTTATCTACCGGCTGACAGTGCCACTATCGCCCTGCAACTCTATCCTGGCCTCTGCTGCCGTCATACACCGCTCTGTGCGTGAGCAGCTGCGGCTTTAGAGTCAAAGTCCCAGCGGGCAGTCACACTCTCGCCCTGGAACTCTACCTCGGCCTCTGCTGCCGTCATACACCGCTCCCGTTACCAGCAAAGGCTGCTGCTGATCTATGATGATGATTGATGATGCGCAGAGGGTTAGCTATCGGCGGACAGTGACACTCTCGCCCTGGAACTCTACCCCGGCCTCTGCTGCCGTCATACACCGCTCCCGTTACCAGCAGATGCTGCTGCTGATCTATGATGATGGTTGATGATGCGCAAAGTGTTATCTACCAGCGGACAGTGCCACTATCGCCCTGGAACTCTATCCCGGCCTCTGCTGCCGTCATACACCGCTCTCAGCTGCAGCTGCTCACGTACAGAGTCAAAGTCCCAGCGGACAGTGCCACTATCGCCCTGGAACTCTATCCCGGCCTCTGCTGCGGTCATACACCGCTCTCAGCTGCAGCTGCTCACGTACAGAGTCAAAGTCCCAGCGGACAGTGCCACTATCGCCCTGGAACTCTATCCCGGCCTCTG